>NW_026558044.1:0-50004 GCF_026930045.1 Uloborus diversus | reverse complement strand
AAGAGCGCTACGCCGAAAAGTGAAAATCTCCTGAAAATTACAATCCCGCAGTTTGCGTCTTAACTCCCGTCCCCCTCTACTGGTTGTCACCCCCTGCGAATGAATTACACGAGAACTAGACTATTTGCTTTATTAAGAAATAAATAAATACCTTTGTGCTAAGAAGTAACAGGAAATAACCAACTTTTGTAGCACAAATATGTAGATTACTGCAGACACGTGTCTCGGGTTTCATTACCCAATGGTTTAGTCGAAGGTGGACGTAAGGGGGGGGGGAGAGGTTCCCTTAGGTTTTAACTAAAGTATTCCCCCTTTTGACATGATATATAATTTTAGTTTTAATGCCCCACAAGTTAGAACCTTTTTAACGCCCCCCCCCCCCTTTGCTTCCACCGCCGAAACACACCACCCATGTCACCCATAGACCCGTCAATGTGTTCATTCGTTAACATCTTTCTCTCAAAAATATATCATTGGGCTACCAAATCATCCCAAAGAATCATTTGATAATCAGGCATTCGGCAGCATACATGGAATTAATTACAACACTAGTCGAATGCAAGCACAACACACAAACTTCTACAACGAATATTCGAGAGGCAAATCTTTGATCATAAAATCATTTAGACCGCAGGAGTATCCATTCCTCAAGTGTTCTGGCGCACCTCTTAAAACGAACCCCCACCTCCCTCCTTAAGAGCGCCATGATCCCCTTTTCCTGTGCAATTTTTTTCGGCAAACAACAAAAACCACGCATATTTATGTGTTAAAACATTAATTTTTCAAAACCAGCCCTCTGACAGGTGCACACATCCCTAGGAGCAAGGGCGCACCCCTCTCCTAAATTTCGCAAATACCTCCCCCTCCCCCCCGCCCCCCCCCAAAAAAAGAGCTCTCCAGGAAAGTAAGAAATACCTCTCAAAACAACGCCCCTAAAAATTTCAATGGCGTAGTCTGCGCCCTGACCCCCTTCCCCCACCCAAGTGGGCACAATTGCCTCTGACCCACTAAATGATAGATCTGTCCCGGTAACTGAATCCTTTCAGAAGTTAAAGTTCAGATTATCAAATCGATTGAGAAGTACACTGCTCGAGTGATTGACTTCTCGAGAACTCAACATCTCGAGAAGTTCACAAAGCGAGAACTCGAGCCGTCCATCGCTCGAGAACTCGGAAAGTGATAATCGAGCACTCGAGCAGTCATCGCTCGAGTACTCGGAAAATGATAATCGAGAACTCGAGCAGTTCATCGCTCGAGAACTCGCGAAGGGATAACGAGAACTCGAGATGCGATAATCGAGAACTCGAGATCTATGATAATCGAGAACTCGAGATACGTTAATCGAGAACTCATAATAATCGAGTTCTCGAGTGATCTTTGATAATCGAGTGATTCGATTATAAGAACTCGATTATGCCCATGACTAGTCTGCAGTATTCCTGCACTGTACTTTTAACGTTGTTTTATTTCCTTTTATTTTTTAAGCAAAGATATTTTTATAACTAATTTTTGGTTGAAGCAAAAATCCATTTTTAATATAAAATTCCATATTTTCTATACTTACCTTTTTTGCATATTTTTTTTTTGCAAACTTCATTATTCTCAAAATTTAAATTTGACTTATAAATTTTAATTGTAAATGATTGCAGAATATAATGCTTGCTCTTTTTTTTAAAATAAATTTTAGTATCTGTCTTGGACAATATTCAATTTTTTGCAACTACTCGGTATTGGCCGAGTATCTGATCAGAATTTGGCCGAGTACCGAGTAGTTACCGAGTACTCGGTACGTCTCTATAATTTGCTGTTCTCATGTGTTAAGCACAAAAGTTGTATCTGCACTTTTTATCGAAATTGAGTTACCATCACCAAGTGGTTCTTAATAACATATTTTCCCTGTATGCAATGTTTCATAATCATTTGTGTGTGGGACATGGTTCACCGATATATATCAGTCGATACATGTGATATAGATCATGATATTTATTTTGAAAATATCGTGATATTTTTTCAACTACGGTTTTTTCAATATAAAAATTAAATTAATTGTAGTAATATTGTTCATTTATTATTAAATATAACCAAAAAGTTATGTATTATGTTTTTGGTGTATTAATACATCATTAATGTAACAAAGTAATATAATATTCGTTTTTTATATTATATTCATAACATTATTAGTAATGTAACAATTTTAATACGGATTAAAAGTGTTAAATATAAACGTTGTTTAGAAAAAAAAGAAAATGTCTAATGACTATGCACCGACCAATGCATATTTTTATTTCTGAATTTTTTTACTGTTTAAATAAGAAAAAAATGAGTACAACAGCTAATACTAAATTAACTCAAATTAAAATCGAAAAAAATGTAAAATAAAATATTAGATATAAATAATGAAAGACACATTACTTTTAAGCCTACATATTGCAAAAATAATATAAGAAAATAAAGAGCGATCAAAGATTCATTTGCTATTTTAAAGATTGTAGTTTCTGTTGATTGAAAATATCGGATATATATCAAAGTATTCCAATATTTTCGAAAATATATTTACGATCCCTGGATGGGAAGTATTAAAAAAAAAAAAAAAAAAAAAAAAAAAAACCGGCAAAGTCAATCTTAGAAAAGCAGTTTCCCGTTTTGAGCTCAGATGCAGATACTTGAGCTTAGCATGGCAATATATTCTTAAGTGTCAAAGAATTTAAACTTAAAATTTTTAATCATTATTGCAGAACATATGTAGCATATGATTTTATTTTTGAAGCAGAATGAACTATGATTTTTATGGATCCGCATTTGGCAAAGAAATATTTGTTAGGATTTTATTCCTTTATCACAATGCTGATAATTTTTTCACTCATTTGTGCTGAGAAGAGTGGTGCCCCCTCCCTCATTTGCCTTGGTTCTTCTGGGTAACCATAGATTGCTAAAACACACATTGCAATTATCAGTGATTTGAGCGTTTCGGAGAAATTCCTTACCTGTTTTTACATATAAGTGGGAGTCTGTTTTTTTTTTTTTCTGTTTCCTGACAAAAATGTGCATTGAGTCTATACCTTTTTGCATCACCCTGGAGAATGTTTGGATGACGGGCCTGCTTCTATATTTCCTTTAATCGGATGTCTTTTTATCCATAAGCTCAATTATTTTGCTTTAGAAAGATCCTTTTTTCAATTGTACAAGTTCATAAAAAGCCATGGTTCGCATTAGAGCAAAAAAAAAAAGTCGATGAGGAAATCTTGGCCTTTGTTGAAATTAAGAAAGATTTTTTAAACATCTTATTCAATTTAACAGACCTGAGAAAATGGGGCATCGAAATATTTTGAGTGAGATTTCTTATTGAAGTGTGCGATTTTCACGCTCTATCAGGAACCCTGCAAAGTATCCTTCCTCCTTATAATTTCTAAAAACGTGAAGCTATGGTGTCGTTTCCGAAAAAGTCTTTTTCTGAAAGAGCATGCTTCAAAACATAGGATTTGAGCATTTAAAGAATAATTTGACAAACTTCAAATTTTTTTACTAATGATTTCACTCAGTGTGCAAACTCAATTTCATTTTTAACACTTCTGCACGACATCACAAGTGATGAAATGCCATTAGCGCAGAGCGCAGTATTTAATTCGCTTCTTAATTATCATAATCTGGAAAGGCAGTAGACAGCAAGCGTCAGCATTCAGCGCGCCAAGGTTAATCACTTTTGTTGATGTCATAAAAACCATGCCTTTTTTGAAAACCGGACATTTAAAAAAAATTAATTCAAAAATAAAATTTTTGAAAATAAAAGTTTTTACTCGCATTATGTTATTTTTTTTACTCATTCTATCAACTTCAGTGACTAAAAGTAGTACTTTTGACTGATGGAAATAACCCCATTCTTATAGTTATTATTGGAACGTTCGCAAACTTGAGTGTTGACCACTGGTATTAAATGTTGTGACTCTTCAGAAATGAAACAGCATCATGTTTGATGATTGTTTAAAATAAATAATGTACAAAAGTCAGTAGGCATGTAACAAATAATCAGGTGGGCTCTCTTAAGTTCAGGAACTTTTTGAGGTTGACTAATTTTTACCACAGTCATAATTTCATGTCTTATCCGTGTCCGGCAACCTTTCACTTCACATCTTGATGTAAATTGTAATATACAGTCAGAAATAGGATTTCTGTCTCAAGATATCATTTTGGTGGCCGCCCTTGAAAGGGAAAATTTGGTCTTATTATCACAATGTCCTGCCCAGTCGTCATTATTCAAGTTGAAGATCATAATGCCGCCATAGCCTTCTTCCTTTACCCATTGACTCTGTTGGAAAGAAAATATGAATTATTAAAGCAAGTAAATAGTAAATTACACAGTATGACTGAAAAATGGAATTTCATCAACAAATAGAATATGCAAATTTAGGGTAAACGCTTCTGACCGATTTTCTGAATCGATAATAATGACGCAAGCATCGACACAGCCAGGGGCGGATACATACCCCCCTGTCATGGAGGGGGCCGAAGAAATTAAAACGCCCCCCCCCCTCTGATTTTCAATGGTTCATAACAAAGTTTTCATAACCTTATTTTATTTATTTTTTTCATTATCCCTTAAGGCCAATTAACTTTTAAGACATAAGTATTATGCATTTTTCTATTTTGATGTGGAAGTAAAATATCTTTAATATTTCATTCCATTTAAATACTAAACCCATTATAATTTCACCGAGATGCTGTGAAATGAGCGATTTTAATTAAGAAAATGTTCATGATGCAGAGTGCCCCCCCCCCTCCTTCGAGCAAGGGCACACCCCTCTAAAAATTGCGAAGACCCCCTAAATGCAAGAACCCCCTTTAAAAGGGGAAAATACCTCTCAAAACAACCCCTCCCCCTAAAAATTTCAATGGCTCAGTCTGCGCCATGACCCCTCCCCCGAGGTAGACACCCCTGCATGATGATTACAACACAAGGACATGGTTATTAAATAAACCTATACCTTACATGAAACACACCGCCAGCTCAGTCATTTCCAGCCGAGGACTGAAGTTTCGTGCTTATTAGCACTCATCTGCCCGGCATAGGAAAGTGACTGAGCTGGAGATGGAAAACCTCTTAAGGAAGCCAAGAGTGCGAAACAAACTGGTAGCTAATATAGAATTAGCAGACCAGACGAGTGACCGAAGCAATGGTTCGGTTCAACTCGAAGATTGAACAATTCTGCTTTAGCCCTGGCTAATTGGGCGGTAATTTACTGAATAAACCTATACCTTATTTGAGGTTTATAAATTAATTTTTATAGGAGCTAACAGGAAAAACACGTGACCGCAGTAGCGGATGATGCAGACATTTTAATCATTTACTATATCATTCTTCTAATAATATTTTAACTAGTGTTCGCCCAGTGGTCGAAATTCGACCATATTCATAAATGAATATTTGAGAAAACTTGTATGAATTTAACTATTTCCAACATTTTTATTTCTACTCTTACTCGTGTCATGTTTACTGCATATCTGAAAACATAAATTTTTCTACGGACACACAAACCCTCAGTAGTAATTTATTCCAATTTTGCTTTTTACCTGTTAATCTCAAAATAAATGGATGAAATTGGATATTTCGGTAATGGGGTCGTTTCCGAAATTTTCAAAGTATTTTTTACTGAAAGAGGATGCTTAAAAACAAAGGTTTTATCCATTTTTTTTTAAAAATAATTTGAATAAATTTAGTATTTTCTAACAACTATTTTAATCGGTGCGCAGATTGGAATTAATTTTTTGGCGTCAAAAGCGATAAAATGCTACTCATTGATGCCATTAGCGCACAGCGCAAATTATCATAACCCGAAAACTCGGTTGAGAACAAACCGTAAATATTTAGACGGCAATGGAGTCACGCGCCAAAGTACATCACTTATAACGTCTTAAAGACCACGCCTTATTTCTAATACCGAACATTCAAAAAAGTTTTGAAGAAACAACTGTTGGAAAAGTAAAAGTTTTTCTGGCTCAACATTTTTTTCTTATACTATCTATTTCAGTGACTAAAAGTAGTACTTTTGATTCAAGGCAACAACTCCATTGATAAATGGTATGGTCGACAAATTAAGTGTCAGCAAGTTAGTCTTAATGTTGGCGACAATTTTTTTTCCGCCAATTTGAAAGATCCCCTTTTTAAAATGAAAACAATCATAATTTTTAGTTTTCTCTTGTATGTACACATACTATCTTTAAATAATTCATATTTCCATGCTGAAATTTTAAAATTTTCGGGATTGTCGAATTTGATCCTTCTTAATTTGTGTGGACATCCGTTTAATAATGCAGGGCTCATAGTCCTCCTATATCTCCTATATTTTCACAATTTGTCAGATATTCTCCTATATTTTCTCACTAACTCCTATATTTTCTTCATTGGATGTTAAATTCTACCCAAAAATGCAAAAATTTTTGATCAGTATTTCTTCTTCTTTCTCCCCTGCACTGCGTATTCTTACATCTTTAATATTGGCATTTGTACTAAACTTCTGTTTGATTATTTTTATGAAATATACAAAACAGATGGTTTTATTTGCAACTTTAAATTTGTTTTTAATTCCTTTTCTTTCAATGAGTTTACTTCGTAATTTTAATAGTATAAAATGTTAACTTTAAGTGTACTGCTGTAAAGGTTTTGAAAGCTTTTAATTTTGTCACATATAATCTTACATGTAGTTGAAATGACTGACTGTAGCTCAAACGATTGTTTTTGAAAATGCCACGTGCAGATTTTGGCTAAAATCTGAATTTTATAATTGCTTTTTCATGCTGTTTTGGGAAAAAATTCTTTAAATAATCAGAGAATGGATGATTTGGCGGTACGAAACAGGGAACCCCGCTCTGCTATATACTTCTTATTATATCTCGTTTGACCAAAAATTTAATAAAGTTCTCTGAAACTGTATGATGAATTCCACATTAAAAAAAAAAAAAAAACACGAACACACAATTTTGCTTAGTTGAATCAAAGTTGTCTTAAACGAACAGGATTAATATAAGTAACCATGGGTACAAAAATTCATTTGCTCTCACTTCTGTGACTCTTTTCAAAGCTATGACTTCATGAATTCTGGAATTGTATTGATACTGGCTCTCTGTTTTTTATATTTTTTAGGGTTCCGAACATACTAGATGCTATACGTTTTTGAAATTCCTATTGTTTTTCTATCAAACTCCTATATTTTTCCTTTTAAAATCCTATATATTTTGCTACCAAACTCCTATATATTTTGCTATTTAACTCCTATATTTTTCCTGTTAAACTCCTATATATTTTTTCCCACTTGCTATGAGCCCTGCATAAACTTGCAATAATATCTAAGTTTGAATTGACAATCAATTGAGATTCAGTAATGGAATGTTTTGAATCAAAATGTATCTCAAGTTATTTAGCAAGAAGCTAAGGATCTTGGGATACAGCGGTGCAACTTCCGGCTTCAATTTCTTAGTATAGCTGGACCTCTCTATGTAATTTCTTCACTCTATGTGATTAAATATAAAACCCATTGTTACAAAAATTCGTTGCCTAACAACAGCAATAATAAAAGTAATCATAATGAAAATTTTGAATCAAGACTTCTCCGGAGCAGACATGAGTTTAAAGTCGTTTAAACATATGGAAACTCTACTTTTTACATCCTTAAAGAAATATAGTAGAGAGCTTTTTTTTTTCTTTTGAGTGTGTACTATTTAATTAAATAAAGCGCACGGTTTTTTCAGTGATCTTTGTTTTTGCAGGGCTCATAGTCCTCCTATATCTCCTATATTTCCTATATTTTCCCAATTTGTCAGATATTCTCCTATATTTTCTCACTAACTCCTATATTTTTTTCATTAGGTGTTAAATGCTACCCAAAAATCGAAAAACCTTTGATCCATTTTTTTCTTCTTTCTCCCTTGCACTGTGCACTCTTACATCTTTAATGTTGGCTGTTGGCATATGTACTAAACTTCTGTTTAATTATTTTTATGAAATGTACAAAACATAGATGGTTTTACTTGCAACTTTTAACTTGTTTTCGATTAATGAGTTTACTTTGTAATTTTAATACATGCTAACTTTAAGTGTACTGCTGTAAAGATTTTGAAAGCTTTTAATTTTTGCCACATATAATCTTACATGTAGTTGTAGTATAAATGATCGGTTGTAGCTCAAAAGATTGTTTTTGAAAATTCATTTTAAGATTTTGGTAACAATTTAACTTTGAGTACTTCAAATGTTTCAAAAATCGGTCTTCATCTCAAAAAATTTTTTCGGCTCATTTTTTTATCTACTCGGTTACGGGTACAAATTGGGGATGATAATGGATGGTTCTATGCTCCACTTGGGCTCTTCTAACACCCCCTTTCATTTGACAGATTAGGTCAAATTCACCCTTTATAAAATTTATGTATATATATATATATATATATATATATATATATATATATATATATATATATATATATATATATATATATATATATATATATATATATATATATATATATATATATATATATATATATATACATTAACTGTAAGTTATGGAGTGAGCACCTGATAATTAAATCAGCCACTTATGAATTAATTCCTCAAAAACGAAACGAAATCCAGTTTCAACATTAAAAAAATTGTAGAATATTTGAATCAAACATGTCCCATAATTATGTCCCTTGATGTCCCTTAAATGAAACAAGCACACGAGACTAAAACCATTTCTCTCTCTCCAAAAAACGGGGTGCATTAGAGCAGTCTTTTTTTTTTCTTTGCCTTCGTTTATAAAATTAGCTTTTTTTTTTTTTTTTTAATGTAAATAGTGAAACGAAGGGGAGGCAAAGTGTTGCACACTTTTTGTACGATTTTCTCATGATATGTTCAACAGAATTATTGAGACGAGAGAGACATGGAGTTGACTTTTCATTGGTAATGTTAGCATTGAAGCAATGAGGGTACCAATACCGAGGACTATGGGTAGATTTATGACATTGAAAAAAGAATGTCCAAATTAATTATCTAGTTTTAGCAATCAATGAGAGATACCTTTTTTGAAACACGTAAGTTAAAATCTGAATTTTGTCGTTTTTTCATACTGTTTTGTGATAATTTTTTTTTAAATAATCAAATGATGGATATTTTGAGTGCTCGGTATACTAATAATATATCGTTTGTCCAGAATTTAATAAAATTCTCTGAAATTGTATGTGGTTTCCTCATTAAAAGAAAAGAAAAACACGCACACACAATTTTGCTTAATTGAACCAAAATTGTCTTAAACAAACTTGATTCATATAAGCAACTGTGAGTAAAAAAATTCATTTTCTCGCACATCTGCGACTCTTCACCTTGCTATGACTTCATGCACTATAGAATTGTATTGATACTGGCGCTCTTTTTTTTTTTTTTTTTTGTACAGTGCTCCAAACATATTAGATGCTATACTTTTTCGAAATTCCTATATGTTTTTATACCATATTACGTATTTTCCCTTTAAAACTCCTATTTTGCTATCAAACTCCTATATATTTTGCTATCCACCTCCTATATTTTTTCTTTTAAACTCCTATATATTTTTTTCCATCCGCTATGAGCCCTGTAATGCTTTGACGTTATTAAGACAGTTTGAAATACCCAACTCGTTTTGAGAAGACAACTTATTTCTATCACATTGATTTAAGAATGTAATTTGGGAAAATAATTCAATGTTTTTAATTTACTACAGATTTCTAAATTGGCTACTAGCTTACAGCGACAACTTCCGTAGATAGCAACTTTTGGAAGTTCTAAATTCCTTCGGCATTCATTAGAAACGTAGTATCCCCTAATTTCTTTCAGTATTGCAAGAAATGTAGTATAGGCAGTATGTTTCAGCATAATATACTCGGCTACTTGTTTGCGGCAAGTACTTTAAGTCAACACTAGAGATTAAAACAGTCGGGAAAAAAATGGAAAATTTCAGAAAAAAACGGTGAAAAAAAAAACGTTTTTTTTTCCGAAGGAATAAATTTTTACTTCGGAAAAATTGAAAAAAAAAAAAGAATTTTTTCAACTTTTCAGGGTTTTAATTGAAATTTTCAACAAAAAGTGAATAGAAATTTTTCACGCTCAAATTCTGATGCAATTTCCTCCCCCCTCCCGTTTTATGTTAAAATACTGTCTAACGTTAGTGTAAGTTGTTGTATGACAATATAATTTGCATATGGATCAAAAAATGTTTAATAATACTTTTTACAAAAAAGCTTAAACCAATAACCTTAGTGAAGAATTTATTTTCCTTCTTCATAAAACAAAGAAGCATAACTTTAATCACAAAACTATGTTTCTGCTGGCTGCGAACCAAATGTACAGGGTGCGGCAAAAAAAAAAAAAAAAAAAAAAATCCGGGCAAGCAATTTTCCAAGAAACTTTATTAAAAATAAATAAACTAACAAAACACAAAAAATAATAATATGAGAAGACCTTTAGCAATCATTAAATTTAATTGGTTTCAAAGTAGCAGCCTTTTGCAGTAATACATAGCAACTGCAACTGCTTATTGAAATTTTCATTGAAGGGCAGCAAGTCCTTTTATCAATCCTATTCCCTATAAAGCAATTGGTTTAGAGAGTTCAATTTTATGTGTAGTTTAGGGTAGACCTTTGACTCTAAAATAGGCCATACAGTGTAATAAATGGGATTGAGGTCGAACGACTAGATGCGACTAGTCCACTCAAAAGATGATATCTTGTCAAAAACAATGCGCTTTGCACCACTCTTGTCTTTTTGGCCATATGAATCGGTTTGGAGTTAAAGGAAAATGTCCAGTCTACAATGCTGAAGTGCTCTTAGGCCCACAGAAGTACAAAAACTTTTAAAATGTCCTTCTGGTTCACTTTTTGATTCATTTTACGGCCCTCATCCACAAAAAACTTCAGATTTTTTGTCGCTTGTCCTGATTCCATCTCAGACCAAGCCTGACTTCGGATTTTGGCGATATCTAACACTTTCTAAGGTGCTTGGAGTGTCTGTCTACCAAGGACGCCCATATGCAAAATTTTAAGGGAGGGGAGGAGGGCCCTGATATTTTCCGCATGGTTTAGCAGGATATTTTCCCCATGGAAACCGACTTTAGTACAGATTAGAGCTAATAAAATTTAACATTTTTGATAACTAATTCATTAATGGCTGGAGAAAAAATGTTTTTACATTTTTACAAAAAAAAAAAAAAAAAAAAAGTATTAAAAAGAAGGAAATTTTCATTTCCAAAGGGGAGGCTTGAGCCCCCACTTTCCCCCCTATATAGGAGCCTATGGTGTCTACAGACCAAATCCTATGGTTCTGGGGGATATGAACCGGTTGAACGCGGTAAATCAGTGAAAGGTATCTCTTCCAGCGTGGACTTGCGGGCCCGTCTCAAACGTTTCTGGCATCTTCAGTCATACGAATACCAGAATTTTCAGAACTTGCTAAACTTCTGTTTGAGCTGTTTTTTCCCTTTGTCGCACTTATCGGTCACAAATTCCCACAAACGACTGCTATCGTGGAAATCAGAGGATTTCACTTAACTCACTTTTGGATGACCTGACGATAAACTGAAACGTTCACTGTTCGTTTTTGTACACTTCCCGGTCATCGGCTATCATTTCCAAGCCACTTGAAACGGCATGCCGTTTCAAATACTGTTTGTCGAGGCACAACAAGCAACTACTTGGTTAACCAACTTAAATTCGTTCTACTTGGTTAAACAACTTAAAATAGCAGGTATTTCACTTAAAATTGTTTAAACCGAAAAACAATATACAGTGGCTCCCAAAAGTTTTCGTACACTTACGACTTTCAACGAAATAGGTCCCAATCCATTGGTTAGAATTAAGAGCCATTATTTTGAAATTCAGACAAAAAACCGAAATTTTGGCAGTGACCATTTTTGATTTTCCTAATTTTTTTATATCTCAAAGTAGGCCATAAGAAGTAAACATTCTGAAATTTGTAGCTTTCCAAAAAAATTTTTTTCGCTCCTTAAAAATTACCAAAGTTTGACGTTTTGCAGCGCTTTTTAGAAAAATTCTAAAAGTCGCATTTCAGTGCGCTTTAGCTCTTTACAGAAACACCACCCCACGGTTATGTTTATATTTATTGGTTGCACTGTATCTAGTGATGACGACTTCATAGTTATTTTGGTTGGGGGTTGTTGCTTTCTTCAGATAAGGGGTCGCAAAGTATGGATTTTATCCGTTTTCGCGCAAGTTGAACCTGCGTTATTTCCCCCAAAAAGCCACCCCCCGAAAAAAATGTAACATATACTGAAAGTTTATACTATGAAGAGAGTAAATGACACAAAATTTGTTTGAGGTTTAATTTTTTTTAGGAGAAAAATGCCCTGATATTTTTCAAATTATCAAAAATTGTGCTTTTTTGATCACAATTAACTCAAAACAGCATCACTAGGAAAAAAAACCT
Organism: Uloborus diversus; assembly: GCF_026930045.1. Taxonomy (NCBI): domain Eukaryota; kingdom Metazoa; phylum Arthropoda; class Arachnida; order Araneae; family Uloboridae; genus Uloborus; species Uloborus diversus. Next base: position 37,565 of record NW_026558044.1, on the reverse strand, counting down.
TTTATATATTATGGTACCTGGCTATGTGTAAAACATCATGAAAAAGAAAGCAGCATGGGATCTCTTCTTGTTTTCCAGAAAATAATTTTTTTTGTAGCTCATTTTATGCGTTTTCTCGTACGTAAAAACGTGTGTCCAGTATGCAGATTAGATCTTCTAAAACTTTAAGGATGTAGTAAGAATGTATATATGTATGTATAAAAAAAAGAGAAAAAGACTAGTAATACTTTATTTTTCTGATTTTTACAAATTGATGTTATTTTAATTGCAGGTAATTCAGAAAACGATAAATCGATATCATATATATATATATATATATATATATATATATATATATATATATATATATATATATATATATATATATATATATATATATATATATATATATATATATATATATATATATATATATATATATATATATATATATATATATATATATATATATATATATATATATATAGATTTATCGTATCAATCCCAAAATAATTCTTTCTTATTTATGTCCGTAGCAATGGAAGAAATATCATGAACAATATCTGTTTCACTTTCCTCTAAATGCCTTTTTTCTATGTCATCTTCAAATACCTCTAAAAGGCTGTCGGTTCTTGATAAATCAGTATTATCCGCTTTTTTTTTTTCCTTTGTACATCGGTTAAAAGCAGCTTCAATTTGACTTTTTGTCAGATATTCGTTCGGTTGGAATATTTTTATGTCTTCAATCATCTCTATTCTCATTGCATGTTCTGCAACAAAAGAGAAAACAAAGAAGAAAACATTTTGGAAATCTCACGTGAGGGGTGGGCTCTCGCAACTCGTAAAAGTACACAATTTTCATTGAAACAAATAGAATTTCTTTATGAAAAGTTCCTTTATGGTAAAAAACCGGCAGAAAACAGACGTCCGACCAAGTAGAACATGCAATGAGAACAGAGATGATTGAAGACATAAAAATATCCCAACCGAACGAATATCTGACAAAAAGTCAAATTCAAACTGTTTTTAGCTGATATCTCAAGCAAGAAAAAGCGAATAATACTGATTTATCAAGAACTGACAGCCTTTTAGAGGTATTTGAAGATGACATAGAAAATAGACATTTAGAGGAAAGTGAAGCAGATATTGTTCATGATATATATATATATATATATATATATATATGATATGGATTTATCGTTTTCTAAATTACCTGCAGTTAAAATACCATCAATTTGTAAAAATCAGAAAAATAAAGTATTACTAGTCTTTTTCTTTCTCTATACACACATATATACATTCTTACTACATCTTTAAAGTTTTAGAAGATCTAATCTGCATACTGGACACACGTTTTACGTACGAGAAAACGCATAAAATGAGCTACAAAAAAAATTATTTTCTGGAAAACAAGAAGAGATCCCATGCTGCTTTCTCTTTCATGATGTTTTACACATAGCCAGGTGCCATAATATATAAAAGGTTTTTTTTCCTAGTGATGCTGTTTTGAGTTAATTGCGATCAAAAAAGCACAATTTTTGATAATTTGAAAAATATCAGGGAATTTTTCTCCTAAAAAAAATTAAACCTCAAACAAATTTTGTGTCATTTACTCTCTTCATAGTATAAACTTTCAGTATATGTTGCATTTTTTCCGGGGGGTGACTTTTTGGGGGAAATAACGCAGGTTCAACTTGCGCGAAAACGGATAAAATCCATACTTTGCGACCCCTTATGTGAAGAAAGCAACAACCCCCAACCAAAATAACTATGAAGTCATCATCACTAGATACAGTACAACCAATAAATATAAATATAACCGTGGAGTGGTGTTTCTGTAAAGAGCTAAAGCGCACTGAAACGCGACTTTTAGAATTTTTCTAAAAAGCGCTGCAAAACGTCAAACTTTGGGAATTTTTAACGAGCGAAAAAAATTTTTTGGAAGGCTAAAAATTTCAGAATGTTCACCTCTCATGACCTACTTTGACATATAAAAAAATTATAAAAATCAAAAATGGTCACTGCCACACCTTGTCTGAACTTCAAAATAATGGCTCTTAATATTTCGGAATAGGTATTTAATTATAAGATCTATGATCAATTTTCAACAAAACTACATGAAAAGTTTTTTAAAAAATATTAAAACTTAATTTTTTAAAAACCAAAATGTGCCGGAAATATTACCTCACAAAAGTCTTCGTACACTTTAGAAAATGTCTATATACTATTGAATAATCTAACTTTTGATTAAGTTATTAATTAGTAGAATATCCTATAGTATTCATAACACCTTTTAAACGTCTGGGAATAGATCTCATTCTTTTTTCTTTTATTTTTTTGCGTAATTTCTGAGTAAGTGTTCAACCACACTTCGAGTCTTACTGTTTCTAGCTCTATTTTCGTTTCAAAGCCGTATTTTCGTAATCTAGCCTAAAGATATCACTAAATATGTTACATTAAGTTCAAATCTGGAGATTGAAGGGATATTTTCTAAACTTTAGGGCAATTTTCGAGGCACTATACGCAAGCGTTGAAAACCGTGTGCTTCTCATCGTTATCTTGATAAAAAACAAAGTTGTTTCTGATAACCAAATTTTTGGCTAAAAGTTTAAAATTGGTTTTTAAAATATTTAAAGGAACAGCATGATTCATTAAGCTTCTGTAAGGATTCGTAAGCTTTCTGTTTTTCGCATTACCCAGAAAATTTCTGCGGGAAGAGATCCCATGTAATCCAGCTAATCAGAGAACTTGGCGAACAATTTTAGGTGAAAATTAAATGTAAAATGCTTCATTTAACTCTGCAGAAACTTTTACAGCACTCAAATGTGTATTTTTCATAAATTTTTTAACTTAAAATATCCGATCACGTTTAGTCAACTTTGCCGGTTGACTTTTTCTTACCTTGTTTTTGGTCCGATTCCTTTCTTTAAAACATTTTATCAAGCACTTTACTATACAAACAAATAAATTAACTAATTTAGAGACATTTCAAACCAATTTACGACAACTGTGGGAAAAAAATTCAAATTTTGAGTGGTGTTTGCGGTTTTTTACGAATACCAACCATTTTACAGTAATAAACACAATATTAAGAAATAAATAAACAAAAAATTAAAGCCAAATGACTTATAAGGGTCAACATAGTGCAAAAATATTAATAAAACGGCATATGATAATTTCAATCATGAATTTATTCGAAAATATTTGAGTGTACGATGACTTTTGTGGCGTGTTATTTCTCTGTTTCTTCGTTTTCTGACCCATTTCAAAAAGAAGATCCGTCAATATTTTGAAAAACCAATGGGTTGTATTTAGAATGACATAGGAATGATGTGAAAAAATATTGGACTTCATATTCGAATTCAGTTTCGAGTTATTTTGGTTTTACTAAAAAATTTCAAAGTGTACGAACACTTTTGGGAGCCACTGTATAAACTACGTAATATATTGTAAATTATTTCCTAATAAAGTGAGAAACAGAAATAAATTAGGTACTCATCAAAATGAAATTACCTTTCTTCCATTCGATGATCAGGGGTCGAAGTAGTCCTATATATCCTATATTTCCTTATATTTTCAAGAAAGGCATCAAAATCGTTCTATATTTCCTATATTTTTGAAAAATGTCTTATATTTCCTATATTCCCGTTTTTAGCCTACTTTCCCAGTAAAAGTCAGAAAAAGAAGAAAAAAAAGCATGAGAGAAGGCTTAATGCTTCTTAAAAATATCGCGAAAAACAAAAAAAAAAGTCAAAAATGAAGTAATTAAATAAATATTGAAAAATTAAAAATTGGAAAGTAGGGTAATGAGATGGGGGAAAATGTCTGTCGGTCTGACTGTGTGTGCCCCCCTAATGACTTTTGAATGAATAGTCCGATTCGAACAAACTTTTTTTTGTTCGAAAGATCTCGGCGAGGACACCTCATTCCCATATTTCACTTTTTGATTTGAACTATTTTTTTTTTCAATTTTGAACAGTTCAAAAAAACTTAGCATTAGGGCCTACGGGGAAATTCAAGGCAATTCCGAACCGTGAGGCGAATTTGCTGCAAACAAACTTTGTAGGAAAAAACTTTTGATGAAAAACTTGTATTTAAAATATCTTTTTGATTTGAACAATTTTCCGTTCAATTTTGAACAGTTTCAAATCCCTTAACATTAGCGCATACGGAGAAACTGAAAGTCAACGTACAGTGGCTCCCAAAAGTGTTCGTCACCTTGAAATTTTGTAGTAAAAACCAAAATAACGCAAAGCTGAATTTGAATATGAGTCCAATTTTTTTTTCAGACCATTCCTATGCCATTCTGAATAAAACCCATTTTTTTTTTTCATAATATTGCCAGATTTTATTTTTAAAATTTGTCAAAAAACGAAGAGACAGAGAAAAAATACGCCACACAAGTCATCGTACACTGAAATAGTTTCGAATAAATTCATAGTTAAAATTATCATATGTGGTTTTTTTATTATTTTTGCATTGTAATGATACTGTAGAGTCATTTGACTTTAATTTTTTGTGTATTTATTCCCTAATATTCTACTTATTATTTTAAAATGGCAGTTATGCGTAAAAAACAACAAACACGATTCGAAATTTGATTTTTTCCTTCATAGTAGCCGTAAATTGGTTTGAAATGTCTCTAAATTGGTTACCGTTTATACCATTCTATAGTGAAGGGCTTGATAAAATGCCTTAAAGACAAGAATCGGATAGAAAACAAGGTAAGAAAAGGTCAACTGGCAAAGTTAACAAAGCGTTATCGGAGGTTTACAGTTTGAAAAAAATATGAAAAATACACATTTCAGAACTGAAAAAGTTTCTGAAGAATTGAATGAAACATTTTACGTTTAATTTTTACCTAAAATTGTTCGCCAAGTTCTCTGATTAGCTAGATTAAATGGGACCTCTTCCCGCAGAAATTTTCTTGTTCGTGCTAAAAACAGCAAGCTTACACTTTCCGTCGTAAAATCAATGATAAATAAGCTCAAAACGTTTTGGAACAACGCCTTACTTATAGACGAAAATAAATTCAACATTTTGGGTTAAATTGTTGTATAATTGTAAATGAAAGGAAAAAATGAGGAATTTAATCTTAAGAACTTAGTTGGATCGGTTAATCAGGACGGTGAAGGTGTTCTTGTGTGAGGGTGCATCTAAGCATCAGGACTTGGAAATTTGGAATTTTTTGATGAAATAATGAATTATGCTGTTCATTTAAATATTTCAAAAAGCAATTTAAAACTATTACCCCAAAATTTGGTAATCGGAAACAACTTTGTTTTTTTTTTATCAAGATAACGATAAAAAGCACACGTTCGCGTTTGGTGCCTCAAAATTTGTCCTTAATCTTAGAAATATCTCCTCAATCGCTAGATTTAAACCTAATGGAACATATTTGGAGATATCTGGTGGCTAGATTACGGAAATACACCATTGAAACGAAAAGCCAACTAGAAACAGTAAGACTCGTAGTGCGGCTGAACACTTACTCAGAAATTGCACAAAAAAAGAAAGAAAAAATAATGAAATCTATTCCCAGACGTTTAAAAGCTGCTGTTGTTACTGCATGATATCCTACTAAATAATAACTTAGTAAAAAGTTAGATTATTTACTAATTTTTTGACATTTTTTCAAAGTGTACGAAGACTTTTGTGAGATAAAATTTCCGGCACTTTTTGGTTTTTGATTTTATTAAAATTAAGTTTTAATGTTTTATTAAAAATTTTCGTTTAGTTTCGTTAAAAATAGATCATAGATCTTATAATAAAATACCTATTCCGAAATATTAATTCTAACCAATGGATAGGGGCTTATTTCATTGAAAGTCGTAGGTGTACGAGCACTTTTGGGAGCCACTGTAGATTCCGTACTTGAAGGTGGATTTACTTCAAACAAATTTTGTTGGAAATAGCTCTTGACGCCAAACTCCGGACTTCGACTCCGAGAATTTAGGGGCACTTGACTCCGACTCCTGTGCCCGACAACTAATCGGACTCCGACTCTGACTTCGTAGCTTTGGCAAAAATTTATACACGGAGGACAAATGATTGACTCCGATTCTTAGATATTCGACTTCGACTCGTTTACCCCAAAATGAGATTGACTCCGACTCCGCAGCTATGGTTTTGACTGTAAAATAATTATTATTGATTTGACTTGTTTTTATTTTTATGCTAAAGTTTTAATTTGGTATTCCGTTTCCGGCGAATAAACTCGAAGTCATTAATGTTTCTACATAAAGATATGCGCAGACGATTTTTTTTTTCTTTTCACAATGAAAATTATTTCTTTAAGTTGACATTTTATTGTTTTTATTTATTTTGGTAAGTGTATTAATTCATTTAAAAAATTGTTTTTGGCAACAGGGGAAAAAGAAACGATTTTTTTTATTTTTGATATGATGTATTTATTTTAATGAGCTTATTAATTTTAATTATTATTTTTTCGTTTTGAAAGCTGTTAAAGAATTTTTTTTAATGGAAAAAAAGTGTATTAGCTGCTTTGTTTAAAAAGTGCTGCTTTTTTTTTATTTTATTAGATGAGTGAGGAATATTTTATTCCTAGAAATTAGCTTAAAATATTGGAAAAATATGTTTGAAACAATTTGAGATTTTAGCTATTTTTGAGAATATTGATCAGGTACTAGAAAGTCATAGACTAATAATAAGAGTAGACCGAGCTATGGCAACCCTTTTGCTGCTCATAAACCAAACCATGTGACTGGTGGATATCCTAGCAACAGCGGGCGTTGATCGTAGCAGACGATCAACGCCCGCGAGAAATAAAATAAATAGAATTGATGGAATGATCTTCTATGGAGTCCTATTTGTAAATTTGTTATTCTAAGTTGTAAATATTTTGTTAATATAGTGAGTTTTTCGTTTAGATAGTATTGTGCATTTTCTTTAGCCAATTTCAATAACTTTCTAAGTAATTAAAAATGCAAGCGCACAAAACAAATCGGCAAACGGTAAGATTTTTACCTACAATTTTAATTTAAGGTACCCGATTAGTACATTTTTGCGTTAACGCAAAACGTTTACGCCATTTCGTTCACGCCAACGCTGACAGCTCCAAAGGAAGTAAAAGTTACCAAAAACTGATCAAAAACTATTACTAATGTCAAAATAATGCAAAACTAAAAGAAAAACAGTTCAATCTCTGCACCTGGAAGTTTTTTTTAATGAAAACACATTGTCTTAAAATACATGTCGAGTGCCAAACTATAGATAATGCTGCCATCTAGCAACCATGCTGCCAAAGTCTTCGCCAAGCCCTTCCACTAGTCACATGATACATGTATGAACCAATTTTCTTCATCAGCAAGAACGAGAAAGCTCGGTCTACTCTTATTATTAGTCTATGTAGAAAGTAGTATGGGTATACGGGAAAGTAGGCTCGACTAGTTCTAGACATAACTTCTTGTTTGTTGTTGTTGAACCAGGAGGACATTAATTCTACAAATTTTGGTGCATGGTGCACTAAAGGAAAAGATGATTTTACCGTTTTTTGCCATTTTTGCAACTGTTCTGTGCCCATAAGCAATAGTGGATTTTCGCAATAGAGGCAGCATGCTAAAACATTCAAGCATAAAGAAGATTCTGAAAACGGTCAAGAGGATCCTTCTCACGCTCTGTTTGTTCTTAATACAAGTGTTAAAGGGTTCAGTTTAGACATAAAATCAAAGAACAGTGGAATTAGTACTTGGGTCATGAGTGAGGAAGAAAAAATAAAAATTTTCTTTGTTCAAATTTTGTTTAATTATTTCGTCTAATAAAGTACAGTTTTTTTTTTTTTTTTTTCAAAAATCATTCTTTCAACTACAGAAAGGTCATTTCAGATGTAAGGAATAATTTTACTTGAGTTTTTTTTTAAACAAAATCATTGATTAGAATAAATAAATAATATATGATCGGTATTATTTCTTTTTTCATAGCAAAATTATTCATATAATGTGTCCTATATTTGTCCTATATTTTTGCGGAAAATGTCCTATATGTGACAAGTCGGTCACTTCTACCCCTGGATAATACAATTTTTGTCCGATTTTTTTTTTTTTTTTTCACCGCACCCTGTATACTGCCGTGCTAAGCAAAAAAGGGGACTTTGCAGTTGGGCTCAAGCTGAGATATTTCAAAACAATAGCTCTTGATCAAATGACCCTAAAACATTTTATTCATTAAGTAAAATACGAAACAGAGAACAACTTGGTTATAATAACTCAAACTTGTTCAAATGGGTTGGTATGACTACTTTCACCCTCTGCTTAGCACGGCCGTATGAATAAACTTAAACTTCAGTTTAATTTTGGTTTAGCTTAAGAAAAACCAATTTAGTTTTAATTTGGACTTAGACTGGACTGGAAAAAATCAAAACTCAATAGCTTTCATTTTCAGACAGTAACATTGTATTAATTTTCTTCAAATAAAAAATATCAATCATGTTAGTGAAAGTCGAAAATTTCAGAAGTTTCAAAGGCAATCTGAAATAGAAAATGTAATTGTTATGATTAGACACACATTACCCAATATTATTGGTTTAGTGACGACTTGACTTATTTCTGGGTTTGACCATGAAAGCCCTCTACTCAGTTATAAAACAAAAAGGTTTTTTCTTCTAATTAATCTTACCTTTATGTGTATTTCTGTCAAGCAGAAAAAGAAGAAGTGTGGATAGCATATATTTTTTAATGTTTAACCCTTTATATGTTACAAGAAACACAGAGCTAATAAGAAACCCAAATTTTATTCATAAAGAAATCAAATTTTCCATTTTTACCAATTTTTCCCGAAAAAAAAAACGGTTTTTTTACACCACTTCAAAATTTCCGGAAATTTTACATCTCTAGTCAACACATAACATTACACTTAAAATGATCAGTTCCAAATGAAATAAAAACTGAAAACTGTTATCTAAAACTTATTACTAAAATGTCAAAATAATTCATAACTAAAAGAAAAATAGTTCAATCTCTGCGCCAGGGAAAGAAAAAAGAAACTAATGAAAGTCGATTCCGTCTTAAAATAAATGTCGAGTGCCAAACTATAGATAATGCGGCCATCTAGCAACCATGCAGCCAAAGTTTTCGCCAAACCCCCACACCAGTCACATGATACATGTTTGAACCAATTTTCTTCATCAGCAAGAATGAGAAAGCTCGGTCTACTCTTATTATTAATCTATGGTTTAAATATAAAACCCATTGTTGCAAATTTTGTTGCCTTGCAACAGTGGAAAAAAAAAAAGTAAAATCTGTGACCTACTTCCCCCAATTACTTCTAATTTGAATTCCGAAACTTTGAATTCAAATTATGTTTTTCGCAATCACGAGTTGCGACAAGACCCTACTGATTAGAGTTATTGTTTCTAGAAACGGCTCCCCCCCCAAGCATGTCTCTCCTCCTGGGTGGTTACGTGTGTATAGTTGTGTGTGTAGGCTTACGTGTGTGCACGTAGGCGTGTGTATGTGTGTAAAGGCGTGCGCACGTAGGGGAGTGTATATGACCATGCGTGTGTAGGACATGGACGCCACCGCCCAGCAAAAGTGGATTCTGGTGGACAGTGCTCAGGACCAGCCGCGCCGCCGCCGGTGGACGGTGGTGCTGCAGCCCTGGTTCAAGCTGGAAAAGGAACCGTAACGTCAAGGACAGTCAAATGAAAGCAATAAGCAATCGTGATTGCTCAAAAACTAAAAAAAAATAATTTGAATTCTGAAATTTTGAATTCAAATTATGTTTTTCGCAATCACGAACTGAGACAGGACCCTACTCATTGGAGTTATTGTTTCTAGAAACGGCTCCTGTCCCCGCCCCCCAAACCTGCCTCTCCTCCTGGGCGGTTAGGTGTGCATAGTTGTGTGTGTGCGTAGACCTGTGTGTATGCACGTAGGCGTGTGTGAGGGTATGTGTGTGAAGTCGTGTGTGTGTATGTGTGTGAACTTGCGTGTGTGTAGGATATGGACGCCTCCGACCAGGAGAAGCGGGTAGCTCAAAACCGGAGCAGCCGCGCCGCGCCGCCAGCAGAGGACGGTGGGCAGTGGTGCTGCATAGGCTTCTGGTCCAAGTTGAAAAAGGCACGGACACCAAAAACGGTCAAATGAGAACAATAAGCAATCGTGATTGCTCAAAAAAATTTACTCTAATTTGAATTCCGAAACTTTGAATTCAAATTATGTTTTTCGCAATCACGAGTTGCGACAAGACTCTACTGGTTCGAGTTATTGTTTCTAGAAATGGCTCCCCCGCCCAAGCATGTCCCTCCTCCTGGGTGCTTACGTGTATATAGTTGTGTGCGTGTGTGTAGGCTTACGTGTGTACACGTAGGCGTGTGTATGTGTGTAAAGGCGTGCGCTCGTTGGCGAGTGTGTATGAGCATGCGTGTGTAGGACGTGGACGCCACCGCCCAGCAAAAGTGGATTCCGGGGGACAGTGCTCAGGACCAGCCGCGCCGCCGCCGGTGGACGGTGGTGCTGCAGGCCTGGTCCAAGCTGAAAAGGAACCGGAACATCAAGGACTGTCAAGTGAGAACAATAAGCAATCGTGATTGCTCAAAAACACATTTTTCACTAAAATAAAGATATATGTTTATAGCATCTTCACTTCTCTTTAAATATCCCATTTTACATTCCCTTTCATCATGAAATTTCCTTTCATTTGATACAACACACGATTTTTTTTGTTTAATTTTTTTCATGATTTTTCAAGACGGCGACCAAAAATCACATTTGTCCCAATAGTCCGGATTTATATTTTTTGTATGTTCATTAGGAGTGTATTATCTACCATTTACCACGAGAATCATTTCTGTTGCAATTTGTTTGACCCCAAGGTGTTTTTGAGTCGATTTCTTCTGCACTGTATGGCCATCTGGATGCTATCAAGCTACGGTTTCTTTACTTTTTTTGAGCGATGAATTTTGCAGTGAATGGTTTTTGTACATCATGCATACGTATTGGTTGAAAAAACAGAACTGCTTGATGCTACGCTTGTTGAAGATCGCATAACAGCCTCTCAGCCATCTCTGTTTTCATATGAATCGGACATTTTGAAAACTTAGTTTTTTTTTATGCTGCCATCGCTCACTTCTTAAAGCTATTTAATGGTTCTAAGTTTTTTTTTTTTTTGTCATTCTGTAGGCCACACAATTTGAAATGATATTCGAAATTTGAAAAAATGTTAACCTAAATTGCGTCTTTCTCCTCTAAAATGAACTAATAGAACATTCCCCAGAAAGTATTGTGCAAAATCAATTCATTTGTTTAGAGGTATTCCGTCACAAACTTACCAAGACACATTATTTAATGAAAAGAGAAAAATAAAATTTGATTTTAGCTTATACGTACAATATTTTTTTATATTTGCTCTAACTAAAAAGTTAGATACATTTATAGAATTAGCTTCTTACCTTGAAAGAAACACTGTGCTCATTCTCGAAAGCTATCCAGTGATGGCCCAGATATGCAAAAGGAACCTTAGTAGATAAGTCGAAAATTTGCTTAGCACCATGTTTTAAAAAATAACATACCTGAAAGTCAAACCATATATTCATTTACATACGAAGAGGAAGAAGATACACATCTATTGTAAAAATGTTAGAATGTTCAATAGTGACAAATGTATGCACATGTACACCATATATGTATATATTTCTGCGAATACTACACATACAAGGCTGTGCAGAATATAATATGAATGAAAATGAAGGTGGTATGAAATGACACGAGGACAAAATGTGATAGGAATTATGACATGAGCTAGAATGATAAATATGAAGAAGGAAAATATGAATATTATTTTAAACTATTTTGTTTTGTATACTATGAAATACACTATGTGACAGTGAAAAATGAAATTTCATCAACAAATAGAATATGCAAATTTAGGGTAGATGCTTCTGACCGATTTTCGGAATCAATAATAATGACTTTAGCATCAACCATGGCCCCACTGAATGCGCTGGCGCTTACCAGGCCTTGACAATTTTTGACTTTCCTGTGTTAAACCGGGGCAACTATTTCTGCACTTGAACATGGCCACACTAGATGGAAAAACTTCAAAACTTCATATTTGCCCATTCTGACCGCAAGGAGGCGCCACAAGCCACGGTTGCATCAACCAATCAACGACAAGTTTCAGAGCTTGTTTATTTTAATTAATAAATGAAACAGAAAACAAACATTAATATTTCGAAAGATGCTCAGAAATATACCGAATCAACCAATTCGAATCGAATCAGTAATGTTATTCAGCTGATTATTTAATGCGTAAATTGAGCATCTAAAGTTGGTTTGGCAATTTCTTTTAATTTAATTTTACATGCTCATTTATAGTTTGTGCTTCATTTGTTGGATTATTTTACGCTTAATGGATAAACTTAATTATTCAGAGGATTATTTTTTATTTTAATGGACTTTTTGATCTTGTTTCTAGGCTTGCTTCGCTTATAAGTCTTTAAAAAGACAAAATAGTTCATGGTATCGCCAAATAAGTACTTTATATGTAACTTGAAATAGTCCATGACAATAAATAAAATTGAAACTAATCGCCAGCTTAAAAAATGCACCGCTACGTACCTATAACGGAAAATTACCCCCGTCCCCACCCTTTTTTTATTTTAAGAAATGCTAGATATTTAGAGCTGCTCCTAATACTATACAATTAGAAGAAGATTACAAAAATTTGTAAGCAGATCTTAGACTCCTGCGGATTCTTGACGGTCTACTGTGTGTGTGTATTTTATTTTTCCAACAGAAAATTCATATCCAAATTTTCGCCAAACTTGGCGATCAAATATCTTACAAAGTTTCTAGTTCAAAGCTCCTTTCTCATTCATTTTTCAAGTGTAGAAAATAGTTTTTTTATGACTAGAATTCAATGTTTACAGGATTTTACATCGCTAAATACTTTAATTTTCTTAAAAATACAGTCGATTTGCGATAACTCGAAGTCCGATAACTCAAATATTACTATAACTCGAAATTTTTATCAAGTCCCGACTTTTTTGTCTTTAATTCCATTCTAATTATTATAAATAACTCGAAGTTAACTTCTTTCAACTCGAAGTTTTTTCCAGGATTACTCGAAATTTATTTCGAAAGAACAAAAAAAAAAAAAAAGAAAGAAGTGACTATGGGAGAATAATTATTTCACCTTCACTTCCAATCCGAATTTGAAACGAACGAAGATGTGCACATTTCCTGAAGTAGAATCAGCTCTATTCAAGCGGTTCCAGCATGCTTTTGATTTTTTTCTATCAATACATTTGATTAAACTGTGCATATTGTGCTAAAAAACTTAAGTTCTATAATTTTGTCTGTTATATGTACATATTAAAGCATTCGATGGTTTTTAGTATTAAAATATCAAAAGCCAAAACTATCGTTAAGTCAAACTTTCGATAAGTCGAAGTTTTCCGTCTGTCTTTTTACATTCGAGCTATCGCAAATCGAATGTATGTTTAAAAACATCTTTAAAATGGCAAATAAAAAAAATCATATCATTGTTTTGCTTTTGCAAAGACAAAATAAATTTTGTACGGAACTCTCCCCTGCTAGGATTTTACAAAATATCAACAGTGTTGATATTTTGTAAAATAATCTGTTCCCCCTTTTTTTCAAAAAAATTAGTTTCACAAATTCATGTGTAGATATTTGAAGAGTTTCTTTCCCTACTGCATGTATTTGTTAAATGTTAAAAACAAATTAAAAAAAATAATAATAATTTGAATTTTGGCTGCTTGAGTTCGAATTAAGTTATTCACGATCATGAATTGCGATAGGATCCTACTCGTTGGATTTCTTGTTTCTACAAATGGAATGAAATGGAAATGACCAAGAAATTTGCACCCGTCATAATATGACTGTTAATTTTCTAGAATAGGTAATACGAGTCTGTAAATAAGATAAATATTTTATGGCCGAATCTGAATTTTATCATAAAAATTATTTACTGCGTAAACACTTTATAACAATTGAAAAATATATTGAAGTAATAGCACCTGGGATGCTAACGGTAAGGTGGGAGCCTGGGGGTGGGGATAGAACCTGAGCTCTCCGGTCTGTGCGCCTTCCGATGTGTGTGTGTACACTCAAACCTGTTTTTGTGCGGACTTTTTTTTGTGAAGTTTATAAAAATTATTTATAAAACGAGCGAAAATTTTTAAGGGATTTTTTTTTTTTTTTGAAAGAACATTTTTAAAATCATAGGATCTGACCCTTTTTTAAAATAACTTGACTAAGTTTAATATTTAAAAAAAAATGCATTAATCGGTGCGCTTTCATTGTTTACGCTTCTGCCAATGACATCACAAATGATGAAATGCCATTCACTGATGTCACTCACAGAGCACAATATTCAATTAGTTTCTTTACTCACAAGTGTTGGCAACTATATGATTGATAGTAAGCGTAGAGTGCAATATGTAATTCGCTTCTTGATCATCATAACGTAGAAACGCGGTAGACAGATGCGCCAAAATACATCATTTGTGACGTCATAAAGACCACGCCTTATTTTCAAAATCAGACATTTAAAAAATTAAAAACTAAGCTTCGGAAAAATGAAAGTTTTTTCTAACTCCATGTTATTTTTATTTATTTTTTGATTATGCTATGAATTTCCTTTTGTAAGGAAAAAAAATCTGCACTTTTTCGAAATAGCTCTTGTGCACTAAACGTTTGTGCATCTCCATGCGTATTGTGCACTAATATACTACTAAAATCTACACTAAAGTTATTATAACATGAGATGTGCTAAAAATGGAAGGGGAAAAAGATAAATGACATTATTTTGGTGTCGGTAAAATATTCGTGCGAGAACCACGGACCCGTCGTAGAACCATGTATTAGTCACACTCTGATTTTAAATGTTTTTAAAATTATGTTAATGGTTCATTTTCTCAAATTGCCGTCATATTTTAAACTTTTCTATTGTTCTTCTTCATTTGAAAAAGAATATTCCTAACCAGGCCTGTCAAGTGGGGATATCACGGGGGGGGGGGGGGACAATTATGACACCCCTAAATTTTACAAACATACTAAAATTAGGCATTATGCTCGTATTTTGTTGTTTTTTCCCCTACACAAAACCTTTGCTCCCCCCCTCCCTCCCGCAAATTTTTAAATGTCGGGCCTGTTCGTACGTTTTTATTTAGATTCTGTTCGTTGTAAAATATATACTACATTACGAGCGAAAAGAATGGCAATTGTTAACGTAAATTCCTATACCCCTCCCCCCTCTAATCCCCATCAGGGTCAAAAGGGGCAATGAATGAATGACCCTCTCAAGTTTTGAAAAATGAATGTATTTACAGATTGCGGAGCGTGTTTTTTTTTTTTTTTTTTTTTTTTTTTTCTCGATGTAATTTATTGAGCAGAAAAAATTCGCATGTAAATGAGCATGTAAAATTAGAAATGAGGGCTGCCTGCCATACATCATCAATCTTAGAACTGTTGTATCCAAAAAGGAAACCCCAGGGGATTTTCAATAAAAAATTTGAAAATTATTTGCAAAGCTTTCAAAAAAAAAAAAAAAAAAAGTTTGAAAAAATATATTAAGAATTACGCATTAATATTAAAAAAAAATCATATATTTTCTGTGTTTAGTTAAAATTTTTTATTACACGTAATTTTTGATATGATATTAAAATAACAATAAGAAATGCTCTTCACCTTTGTAATACAATGTTTATTCAGCACTTTTTCTCTTCATTCCTTCTTTTGAAATTAAAATTTTCGTCAAATGACGTACGCCCGATAATAAGTCGAGAAATCACGTATTCACAGATGCCAAAGCGCCAACGCTCACAATCACGCCAAGTGGAAACAAAAACAGGGGTAGCCAGTGGCGCCCTCTTTGTTGCCATGAGTTTCAGCGATTGCCACGGCCGTTAAGTATTCAGTGGGGCCATGCATCAACACAGCCAGGGGCGGATACAGAAATAATTTTTGGAGGGGGCCCAAGAAATTAAAACGCTCCCCCTCCTCCGATTTTCAATGCTTCATAACAAAGTTTTCATAACCTTATTTTATTTATTTTTTTTTCTGCGTCCCTTAAGGCCAATTAACTTACTTTTAAGACAGTACCTGGACGACCGAGCCTCGCTCGGCTTTAAAAGAATTATTTTTTGTCAACTCGTGTTTTTTTAAGGTTCAATACTTTTCCAAATACGTTAACGCTTCACGTTAACGAAATATTAAGCACTACCTTTTTTAACACTAAATTACCAAGCAAAGAAGATTCTGAATGCAATTAAATCAACATTTTGCTTTAAAATATCTGATACATTTGTGTCCAGTATACAATTTTCTTGTCAGTAATTAAAATATTTTGACCTTGGAGCCAGTTTTGCTATGGTGAAATCGATTTTTAACCTAATACTTCCTTTCATACTATGATGCGTTTCACGATTATATCCCAATCGAGATTATCTTTTTGAATAAGTACTTTTAGTGTAGTTGGTCACTTTACGCCAGAAAATGCTACATACAGCATGATATCCATCAAAACTTATAATCCGCAAATTATTCCAACAAATGATAACAACTGTCTTAACAAAACATAAAGAGTCTCAATACATACGTTTCTTCGAAATAAAATTTATATGCGTGATTTAAAAAAACATGTTAAACTATTTGAAGTGTAAAAAGAAAATAAATAAATAAAATAAAATAGGACGGTCAAGCAATAGTTTCACTTAAACAAAAAAAAAAAAAAAACCTTACATCGACTTACTTAATGCTTTTGAATTTGTTTTCAGCCAAGTGTATTTGAAATAAGCCAAAATGGCCAATATCAGCCAAACCTGGCAACCCTAAGCAAGTTTGAAATTTTAAAGCGAGAAGAGACAAATTTTCATTGTTATGGTTGCAAATCGTCTGCCTGATGCGTCAATTCACAATTTACTTCAAGGCTTAACGCAATTAGACTTTGTTTTAAAAAAACGTTTTTTTGTAAAAAATCGCATTTTTACAGAAAAAACACTGATTTGGATGACTTAGAATGCTAAACTACAATTAAATCCAAAATTTCATCCAAATCGTTAGAGCCGTTTCCGAGATCTATATAATTTCACCGAGATGCTGTGAAATGAGCGATTTTAATTAAGAAAATGTTCATGATGCAGATTGCCCCCCCCCCCTTCGAGCAAGGGCGCAACCCCCTAAAAATTGCAAAGACCCCCAAACGCAAGAACCCCCCCCGGCCTTAAAAGAGAAAAATACCTCTTAAAGCAACCTCTCCCCCTAAAAATTTCAATGGCGCAGTCTGCGCCATGCCCCCCCCCCCCCGAGGTGGACACCCCTGCATGTTGATTACAACAAGAAAACATTGTTATTAAATAAACCCATACATTATTTGAGGTTTTATAAATTAATTTATATTTTAACTATAAAATATTATGTAAATAAAAAATCATAGCTTCATAATGTATTTAACTATTTCAAAGCAGTTGCTGATTTGTTCTTAAAAAAATTAAAGTACATACATGCCATCTCTATTAATATTATGGTTTTGCCAATTTCTATTAATTATTTATTTCATTATGCATTTTTCATGAGCTGAAAAATGTATTATTTCGCAAACAGCTTCCTGAATCGCAATGACTTTTCTAGTCACGTTTCCACGCATTTTTTCGAAAATATCAATTACCGATTCCCAAGGGCGCCCATATGCAAAATTTAAAGGGGGGGGGGGGGCTCAGTTATTTTCCCCATGGTTTAGTAGGATGTTTTCCCCGTAGAAACCGATTTCAGTACAGGTTAGAGTTATTAAAATTTGACATTTTTAATGACTTACTCATTAATTGCTGGAGAAGAAATGTTTTTACATTTTTGCAAAGAAAAAAAATACTAAAAGCAAGGAAGTTATAATTTCAAGGGGGGGGGACTTGAGTCCCCACTTGCCCCCCCCCCCATATGGGCACCCTTGCTGATTCCATAAAAGAAGAATTAATAGACGAACTACGATAATACGTTCCTTTGAATTCGAAACCAGTGACTTCAATGTCTTCTGCCGCTATAGTCTCTGACTCCAGCAAACGGATTCCGAGTCACAACTGACTACAACTATGGAAAATTATCATATAAGCTTTGTGCTACAATATGATTAAGGTGAAAAAACAACGTAAATAAAGCACAAATATTCGAGAAAATACAGCATATAGCTATTTCAAGGCTACAATGGAGCCTCTTCATCAGTGCAAAAAGCTCACCAACACAACCAGAAGTTGCGAGAGAACTGACAAAAACCAGGTGGACACCGGTATTTATACCAAAGAACGCCAACCACTAAGAATACAGGAACATGACATCAAATAACCAATCAGCGAACAGCATCTACACTCCGGGCTCAAAGCAAGGCAAGAGACAACCAATCAGAAGCCAGGAGACAAAAGGAGTGCGAGACACCAAAGAAAACAGGAAAGGCAATTATAGAAATTGCTTCCAAATATCATGAAAAAATGGAGTGCTGGAAAAATCATTGACAAGAGAATGAGAATTTTTCCAAATATGGTAAGCTTCCCAGAAATCGAGGTCATAAACTGAAGAACATTTACAAATAATCTTTGCAGATGAAAAATCAAAACAGTGACCAGAAGTCCAACAATGCTGAGCGATGGAAGAACGAGCAAGTTCTTTATGTTTAACATAGTTTTCGTGCTCTTTCAGACGGTGCTTGAGAGCACGCTTAGTCTGTCCAACGTAGGCAAGTCCACACTTGCAGGAGATGCTATAAATACCCCAGTTGCTATGGCAATCAATGGGGTCCTTTAAGTTTGTAAATTTTATCTTATTAACTGGAGAAAAAGCTATATCGAAACCAAATTTCTTCAAAATCTTTGCAACTTGATGACTAACTTTTAGATAACAAGGCAAAACAATAGTATACGAAGCATTAGAAGCAGAAACCTTTTCAGAATGAGAAGGCTTAATTAACTTATTATAAATTGAATCATTGATGCTAGGAGAATAACCACGATCGAAAGCCACTGCTTTGAGATAAGAAAGCTCAGCAAGTGTTTGGAAGAAAGATTAAGAACTGATGTTTTCCCTCAGGTGAATCAGAATGCTGTTCTTAATCTTTCTTCCAAACACTTGACTTCTGATCAGCTTAATGCTCTCAAACTTAATAACAATTTTGCTTCTGGTTCAAAACCTTCTTTTCCTAAGTTGGTTGCTCCAATTGAGAAAGCCTTTAGATTTAGTGCTCTCACTGCTTCTCAAAACGACTCTATTAGGCATATCATTGCCAATACTGTGGATTTCAATTCCAAATTGACTTCAAATACTTTTAGCAAGCATACTAATTCTTCCATCAAAAGTTTGTGTTCTGATCCTGATCTAGTTGTTACTAAGGCTGATAAAGGTGGCCAAATTGTTATTCTTGACAAAAGTTCATATTTAGATAAATGTAATGAGCTCATTGCGGTTGGTCCTTATGTGACACTTCACAAAGACCCTAGTATTAGAGAGGTTAATCTTATTAAAAATGTTGTGAAATCTTCTCCTATCATCAGTGAGTCTTCAAAAAGGTCTTTAACTCCTTCTGTTGCACATTGTGCCAGGTTTTATGCTCTACCAAAGGTCCATAAACCCGACATTCCTCTTAGGCCTATTGTTTCAAACATTGGTACTGCTTCATATAAACTTGCTAAGTATTTAGTTTCTATCTTCTCTTCTCTTTTGGTTAGCAACTCTTTTACTGTCAGAAATTCTGTTCATTTTGTTCAGAAGTTCCGTTATTTTAAGCCTCATGATTTAACGATGGCTTCTTTTGACGTGAAATCACTTTTCACTAATGTACCGGTTATTGGGGCATTGGATTGTCTTAAATTGAGACTCCAAGAGCATCATTTTTCTAGTTTTGAGATTGAGGAACTTGTTTCACTTACTCGTGTTTGTCTTGAGTAGAATACTTTTGTGTTCAATGGTACTTACCTTCAAATGTCTGAAGGTTAAGCAATGGGTAATCCTTTGAGTCTTATTTTAAGTGACATTTATATGCACTATTTTGAGAATAAACTTTTTGAAACCATAACGTTTCCGTTCTATGTTCGTTACGTTGACGATTGCTTTGTTTTGCTTGGCCAAAACCATGTTGATAATGAACTTTTACTTTCTACTCTAAATTCTATTGATCCTTGCATCCAATTCACTATTGAAATGGAAACTGATAGTTCTCTTGCATTTTTGGACGTCTTTTTTACTAAAAGTAATAATGAATTTATGACTTCGGTGTTTCGTAAGCCTTCTGCTGTTACACTACCTCCTCACAAATGTTCTTCTCATCCTCCAAACCAAACGTTGGCCTCATTCAAGGCTTTTGTGTTCCGTGCTTTGAACATCTGTTCTTCCTCCAATTCTTTAAATGCTGAGCTTTCTTATCTTAAAGCAGTGGCTTTCGATCGTGGTTATTCTCCTAGCATCATTGATTCAATTTATAATAAGTTAATTAAGCCTTCTCATTCTGAAAAGGTTTCTGCTTCTAATGCTTCGTATACTATTGCTTTGCCTTATTATCCAAAAGTTAGTCATCAAATTGCAAAGATTTTGAAGAAATTTGGTTTCGATATAGCTTTTTCTACAGTTAATAAGATAAAATTTACAAACTTAAAGGACCCCATTGATTGCCATAGCAACTGGGGTATTTATAGCATCTCCTGCAAGTGTGGACTTGCCTACGTTGGACAGACTAAACGTGCTCTCAAGCACCGTCTGAAAGAGCACGAAAACTATGTTAAACATCAGCATTGTTGGACTTCTGGTCACTGTTTTGATTTTTCATCTGCAAAGATTATTTGTAAATGTTCTTCGGTTTATGACCTCGATTTCTGGGAAGCTTACCATACTTGGAAAAATTCTCATTCTCTTGTCAATGATTTTTCCAGCACTCCATTTTTTCATGATATTTGGAAGCAATTTCTATAAATGCCTTTCCTGTTTTCTTTGGTGTCTCGCACTCCTTTTGTCTCCTGGCTTGGCCGTGATTGGTTGTCTCTTGCCTTGCTTTGAGCCCGGAGTGTACATGCTGTTCGCTGATTGGTTATTTGATGTCATGTTCCTGTATTCTTATTGGTTGGCCCTCTTTGGTATAAATACCGGTGTCCACCTGGTTTTTGTCATCTCGCAACTTCTGGTTGTGTTGGTGAGCTTTTTGCACTGATGAAGAGGCTCCATTGTAGCCTTGAAATAGCTATATGCTGTATTTTCTCGAATATTTATGCTTTATTTACGTTGTTTTTTCACCTTAATCATGACTACAACTATATTTATGTTGAGGACTGCATACTAAGTGCCTTGCCTCCATTATTTTTTTTATACCGATAGATGGCAGCACCATCACCGGATCGAATAGTTAATGAGAATTTAGAACTAGACCAGGAGCTAATAGC
The DNA here is from genome assembly GCF_026930045.1 of Uloborus diversus. Lineage (NCBI taxonomy): Eukaryota > Metazoa > Arthropoda > Arachnida > Araneae > Uloboridae > Uloborus > Uloborus diversus. Next base: position 16,195 of record NW_026558044.1, on the reverse strand, counting down.
TACCTGGTGCTAGCACACCCAGAGGTATCGTTTCACTTGGAGGACACTGAGACCACAAGCATATTTAACGTCGCCCAATCCCCTTTAATGACGACGGTGGATCTTCGACCATCGAGGTTCGAACTCAGGACCCTCCGGCCCCGAATCCGACACTCTACCGATCGGGCTGCCACGGCCCTACTCCAGCAAACAAAAATGCTTTTAATGAAATAAGATTTGTGTCTTGTGTGTTCTTTTAAGTCATTTAAAAATGAAATAGTTTCATTAAATTTTTTTAAAAGAGGGCCCCGGGCGCTTCCCCCCCCCCTAATATCCGCTACTGAACAGAACACTTGATGTCTCTCCAGTGTGGTGTTGATGGCTTTGGCCGGGGAGTGATGAAGTATTTCCGACCTCTGTTATGCTTGATGTTCGCCCATTCACGAGGACTATCATCTGGAAACAGACTGGGCGGGCTGCACTTACGTCGTAAATGTAAGTATAGTTAACCGCCAAGCCCGGAATGGCTAATCTGAGGTGGTCGGCTAGGTACTGGAAAGGGGCCCTCGACCCGAAAATGTTTGAAAATTATTTGCTCAAAAACTATCTTTTACTTTTTGTTTTGACTTGGAAGTAGCAAAACTATAGTTTACATTTGAATATAAAAATTAATGTGATAACTGAAATCGTTTCTTTTGATTGACCTTGTAGGGGGAGGGGGATGAGGGTTCTGATAGCGGGACAAACCTAGCTGTAGGAAGTCCGAAGGTGTCTCCCCCGGGAAAATTTTTGAAAAATAGATTTAAATCTCTGCAGTTTTAAGCCTTACGGGGGAAAAGGGGACTTAGTCTCAGAAAGAAGATTAAATTGCAAAATTCGAAGTTTAGAGGATCTTCGATTATAAGGTCAGGGGTTTCAAACACTCTACAGAGGAATTTTCTGAAAAGGAAATGAAATTGTAAATACTCGATTGAATGTCACAATTGGTTACGTTAGTGGATGTGGTTCCTTATTCTCCATAGAAATTTTTTCGACAATAAAGTCCGGAATACGCAATTAGGCCATCTTTGACAAATTTAGGAAAAGGAATGGAGTTCAGGGCTAAGGGCTTCCCTATAGGAAAATTTCACAAATTAGAAGTAAAAAAAAAACCCTCCACTTTAGACGATTTACGATGATGTTGGGAAGAGTGAGGCCCGCAAGCTCTCCTGGAGCTTTACCGAAAACTGAAAAAAAAAAAAAAATAAATAAATAAAGGGGGAGCTTTCAGAAAAATTGTTGAAAAAAACAAAAGGCGCCGATCGTTCCAAAAAGCAATGGTACCCCCTCAAATGATGCGGAGCTCCCGTACCTTATGGATACCCCCTCCTCCTTTACCCACACATACGAAAAAAAGAGAAGCCAAAACATTTTTAAATTTCTCCCCTAAAAATTTTAGTGGCGTAGTCTGCGCCATGAAAGTCTATGATACGCTAAATTTTAGAATTATAAAGAAATAAAAATAATAAAAATGAGGAGTTCCAAAAAATTTCTTAAGTACTAGTCTCATTATCTCAGTTATTATGGCATTATTGTAAGAATCAAAAGCGGTAAATGAACGCAGTATGCCTTTCTTATATCGCAGTATGCCTTTTCTATAACGTAGTATGCGTTATTTCTGTGGAAATCAAAAAACGTCATAAATCTCTTAACTGTTGGAGAGAAAAAAATTCATGTCTGAGTATTCTACGCTGTAATATTATCAGACCAAGATCTGCGTACCCGCTGTGCGTGGGGGGGGGGGGGGGGGGGGGGGGGGGGGGGAAATAGCACTATGACCTATTAACATTTCAAGTATACAGTGTTCTTGTTGGTCTCTGGGGAGGGACCCCAAATATTTTGTTACAGAGGGGCCCAAAATTTATAGATCCGGGTCTGAAAGAATAATACCCTAGGCACGAGCAGCATCGAGGCCAAAAATATCAAATAACCATTTTAACAAAGACACATAAAAACTATGATACCTTTCCTGTTTCATCTTTTCAGTATTTCGTCCCAATGTTATTTTTCTTTCATTCGCCATAGTAAAATTTGTAGTTTACTTGCATGCAAGTCAAGTACAGAACTTCAACTATCAATGCAGTTTGATTGCAGAGTTAAAGACCCCAGATGGAATAGTTTCATGGCCAATATCCGGTAATTAAGACCCCATCTAAAGGAGGTATCCATGTGCATTCAATTTTCCCACTCATTTAGTTGGTTTGAACAAAAGAGTGTGAGACAGTAAAGCAATCTATGTGAATCAATTGAGTCTTGTACAAGTCATTAAGTTCGATTACTCCTATTTTTACACCTGTATTTTTCTTTTGTTCGAGTTTGTTTCACACTACCATTACTATCAACTTCATAAGTAAGAAATCATTTTCTTCTCTTTTGCTTTCGGCGAAAAATAAACACCGAATTACATTTCGTCTACGTTTAAAAAATTTACACTTAAAAAACGTACTCAGTTCAACTGGTTTTGGTTTTGAATTTTGACTGTTCGATTCAAAGGAAATCCAATCCGCAACATTTAAAGCAGCTTGCTGTTGGAAATTGTATCAATTTAAAAAAATAAAAACCACTTCCTTTCAATCTCATTTTTTATTTCTCTAGCCTGTTTGTTCCAATCGCTACGCGAGATCTTCCTTACTCCTTAATAAAACTCCATGCTTTACGAATAATTTTTAAACGTATCATGCAGGCTAATGTCAAAACATAGAACCATGATCGTTTTTTTTTAGTCAAAAAACGTTTTGCTGTTTTTTATTGGAATTAGCTTCAATGAATAGCATTCGAAATCGAAGGTGCATTTGTTCGGTTGGTTTAAGTGTCGTGCTGTTCATCATAATGGCATCAGTTCAAATCCATGCCAATAAATATCGTTTTAATGTTTCTTTTTTCCGGCAGAATCTCACATAAGTTGGATTGTATTTGCTACAACCCGTTTTTTCACATGCACAATTACTGCTTTTTCGCACTTTTTAATGATATATTTATGTTTGCATTGAAAATACGTACATCTGAAAAGTGTGCGAAGATCACATTATGACTACCAACATTGTATTTAACGAGGCTTTGTTAGTGATGTCTTCAAAATGCATGTCTTCTTTTGCGTCAACATTCGTTTACTTTTTTATTCTTCTTCATAATGTTCCTTGTTTGAAATTTTGAAAGAGTGGAATTCCTCATAAAACGATTCAAAGCAGAGTGCGGAGTTCCGCACGGGTCAACTGGTAATAATAATTTTCCTTATAACAAATATTTGTGACTCAAACTTCTTTTGAAATGTATTTTTCATTCAAATAAATAGTTTTTCGTATGAACACACGCATTTCTTTAATTCTAGTTAGTTCTACAGTGATTTTAAATAGAGAAAATCGTTTTGGGCCGAAGTAACCCAAACGCGAAGGTAACATTGGCCCATATAAAAAACACTTATAAAGGGTAAAAATACTTGGAAATAAACTGATCACTATTCAAAAATGAAATTAAGAGATATCTAGCTGCGTAAAACAAGTTTCCACAGCTTGAAAACATGAGTAGTTCCAAAATTTTTGAGAAAAGAATGAAAAAAGTTTCAAATCCGCGCCAAGGTAGCCCGCCCCGGTACTCCAAAGGAACTTTTTTGAAATTTAAGTCCAAACAGAATGATAGGTTATCTTTGATGACAAGGGGAAATGTTCGGAAACCCTCAACCGGATTTTTTTTTTGAAATTTAAGCTCTAAGAACTAGAGTTCACATGATCTTTAACTATGTGAAGAGGATCAGCAGGCACTCCCCTGGAATTTGTTTTGAAATTGAAATTCTAAAAACCGATTTCTTGGCTATTTTTGACTAATTTAAAGGACAGGAAGGAGTTCTGGACTCTTCCTGGGAATATTTCTAAAATTAAGTCTTAAAAAGATAAATACAGAACACTTTTCAGGATGAGGGTTGGGATTTTGAGAATCTCTCACAGAAATTATTCGGAATTGAAGTTCCAAAAATGAAATTTAAGACAATTTTTCGATGATGTTAGATGGAAGGAATTCAGGACTCTTTTGCAGAAATTTGTAGAGATTGCAGCCTCTAAACCAAAGCTTAAGATAATCTTAGAGGACGTTCGGAGATCAGGTACTCTGGCAAAAAAAGAGGAGGGGTGGTTGCTGTAGCCCCATAGTCTTTCTGCTGAATTCATCATTGCTCTCACCAGCTGATCCCCGCAAGCGACCAGCGACCAATATAAGAAATTGAGAAAAAAATAATTAAAAATACAAATGAATCCTTAAGCCTACCTGAGAGAAAGAAAGTTTGCCCTTTCCTAGCCCTGGTCCGGTGGCTGGAGCATCCAAACTATGCTTTTTTGGATTTTCCAGATGATATGTTCGTGCATGCATTGGTATTCCTACCATTATTTTCTTCCTAGGCATTCCTCGAGCTTCCCAAAAACTCGCAGCCCATGCCTGAAACGTTAGGAAAAACAACATGCAACTTATATCATTAAATTAATACTATTTAATAACATAAAGAGTACAAATAAATTCATCACTGACAATTTATGGCCAAATGACAGGGAAAAAAAAAAGAAAGAACTTGTTACAGTAGAGTCCCGGCTATCCACCATTCAGTTACCTGCCATATCGTGTTATCCACCGTACCAGGGACATTTACATTTATTATTTTCGGGCAATTTTTTGACGAAGACTTGATTCAGAAGTTGAAAATCATGAAACTAAAAATGTAGTCTATTAATTCGCGTGTTCCTGGGACAATATCATGGTACAAATGATTACGAGGTCATGGAATTAGCTGTTGGGCAAGGACGGAAGAATCGTTGAAAGAAAACTGGATGAAAACCAGGAAAATATTTTTCCTTCATAGCAACGTATCTCTCGATGTGAGTACTATGCATCTTTGGTTGAAGCAGGAAAGTGACTTTCAGAATTTGAGACTGTTGATCTCCATAAAGCAGCTCACAAAGAAGGGGTTCAAAATTTGATATAACTATTACATACGTTGAGCAGCAAGAGGTCAGGGTTGTCGGCTTTATGAGGTTTCAGAGATGGCGAAACTTGGCCTAAAAAAAGAGAGATACATCATCAAGACCACTAGTTCTTTTCCCCCTCATCCTCAACTCTCCCAATTACATTTCCTGATCTTGAATCAATATCATTATATTGATTCTTAAGTTTATTTTAGCATTTCTATTTCTTTATTGCTGTAAAACCTCCCTATTATCCGACGGTTCGTTTATGGTGGATAACCAGGACTCTACTGTACTACCTTGAACTCCACTTTTTATGCAAAACCAAGATGTTCTCTAATCAATTGTACTAATATTAGTATATCTTCTGCAGGAATAAATCAGTACAAATACCCACCTTTCTCTTCCTCCCCAAACATTTCTGTTAATCTCCCGATAAAAGCGGGAAAGGGGTCTATTTATCATGATTGCCATACTTACCCCTTCGGATAAATATTTTTGAAAAAGGAGAATGAGTTCAATGTTTGATTGGTAAATGTCTGGGTAAACTGTAGTTAGTGTTCGTCAATTAAAATTTCTTTTGATGCTCGCAATATCACAATAATTAGGACAATAATCTCAAAAACTCACCACGTTGTTAAAATAATTGTGCTTTCTTTCGCTGTTTCTGGAGAAAAGAGGACTTTGGTGCGCTGTGAAAGGGTATTCCTTGCTGAACATCTGGAAGTCATAAGACATGAGGTTCACGAAGTCCACAGCTCTGAAAGAGGAGAGCACATTAGTTTGATCAGAAAACTAGTCGATATACATGTTTATTTTCTATGGTATACAAATTGTAACTGTGCCCAGGGATTTCAACCCACACCTTTGCAACAGTTAATATTTTAAGCGAAATGCCCGTTTAACGGAAGAGGGAGGTAATTAAAAAAAAAAAAAAAAAAAAACCCGAGCACAACTCAAGGCTTAATTTACTCCTTATATTCATTTAAAATTACGTAAAGGTGCCTCCTCCCCCCCCCCTTTTTTTTAAGATTTAGCTCAGAGTTAAATGATTGCTCACTATATTTTTTGTTTGGATATTTTTATGATCAAGTTCATTATAAATCTTTATTCTAATTTTTTTAAAGCGAGTTCTCGATAAATTTCATCGTTCTTTCGTTTGTGTGATAAGAGCTATCTGGTTTTCGTGTTTGTTTCACTTGTTATTTAAATGCATTTCTATAGTCTAAACTAATTTTTCTCAACGGAGCCACATTAAAATATAGAGGGGCCACGGAGTGGAAGTGAAATTTAGGGGAACTACAAACCTCCTACGGGGGGCCACGACGCTTTTAATTATTAGTATAAAAGCAGCACTAAAAATTTTGAGTGTTAATATTTGGGGATACTGAGTGCAAAATGCGAATATGAATGGAATTAATTAAATAGTGGCATACACAGCTTAGTGATCAGCAAGAACGGATCCAGAAATATTTCAAGGAGGGAGCGATTGATTTTTAAACTGACCTCTTACTGCGTACCTGATTACACATTGGGGGAAGGGGGGGGGGCAGCCATAGCATTTTTATCTAAAGACAACTAAAATATAGAGATTTAGCCAAGGAGTACCTAAAACCTATTCTTTTTCGTTGAAAGGGGTATTCAAAAAATTGCGTTTTAGATCTTCAATTTCGTAATAATTCCAGGGAAATGTTTCGAAACACCCTCTCTCTAACATCATCGAAGGTCGTCTAAAATTGTGCTTTTTGAAGTTTCTGTTTTGAAAAACTACCGGAGGAAAGTAGCTGAACAAAATCTAAAGCTACCTGAGATGTCTACATTGCGTCTTTTAAGACTTAAATTTTGCGAAATTCCCGAGGAACACTTCCAAACGCCTCCTCCTAACATCGCCAAGGATCGTCTAAAATTGCCTTTTTGAAACTCCAATTCCAAAAATTTTCCGGGAGGGGGGCGGGGAGATTTAAACCTCATTCCATTCCTTAACATCATTAACTCGTATTAGAGCTTCAATTCGGAAAAATCACCGGTGCTGGATCTCCCACGGGAGGGAGAGGAGAAGTTAAGAAACTGCCATATTAAGTAATTTTAGCATATTATTATTTTTTTAAGACCACGAAAATTTTCCTTTTGCTTTAGTTTTCATCACAACAATGAAATTGGCGGCCCCATTACTGAAAAATTGGGAGAGGGGATGCTACACCCCCTACCCCCTTGGCGAAGAACCTGATTTCAAGTTATACCAGATATGCTAAATCTGTGACAAATTAGGGAATCAAGCAGGTTAGGGAAGGTGATAATCTCATTGAGGAAGTTGTGTGACACCCTTGCTGTGTGTAACGGAGTATTGTCCTGTTGAAAAATAGCTCCTGAGAGATCTTTGATCAGAGTTCATGTAACTGAGGCATATCACGAACGTACCACTGGACTTTCATGGTGTTGCGGATCCATATTAGGGATGACTGATTTTCGTATGCGACAGCACCTCGTAACATCTCTCCAGCTGCAGATGTGGTGTGCTGCTGAAAACGAAGATCGATTAGAGAATTCGCCCTGTTGGCTCCGTTTGTAGTTGTATCGCTTTCGAGGGCAATGGATTCCAACCAAATGGAACCAGACTGTCTTCTGCGGCGAATCAAGATTTAATTTGGGCAATGATATGGTGTGTGGAGGCCCCATGATGAACGCCTCAATAACACTTTTGCTTTTCCACGACACATCGCACCCACAGCTTTGGTGATGTTATGGGTTGCTACAGTGTACGATAAACGGTTATCCCTACTATTGATTCACAACAACACGGCAACCCAACGGTACGTTCGTGACATGGCTCAACCACATGTGTTGGGCCTCATGCAGGGCCTCCAGAAACAATTTTTCAACAGGACACTACTCGTCACACACAGCAAGGGTGACTTGGGATCTCTTCCACTAGATTATCATCTCCTCTGACCTGCTTGATTCACTGATTTATTACAGATTGGGCATATCGGGGATTACTTGGGATTGTAAGTTGGACAGCCTTCGAGTTTGATCGAATTAGATTTGTGTTTACAGTAACTGTATAAAAATGTAACGTAGGACATCGTATGAGACTTTCATAGCTCGCCAGTATTACCTCGTCTTTTTGTCCGCAAGAGGTGGTCTAGCTGGGTACTAATTCCTCCATTCATTTGTGATTTTTGCTGCAATAAATGATCATTTTGCTTTTGTTTTGTAATCACTTTCTTACATCACTGCTGTCTCTTACGTGTGCAAAATTTCGTTTTATTCTGACAACTCCTTCTTGAAGCATCGATTTTTTTTTCTGGCAGAAAAGCAATGGTAATCAAACAAACAGTAGTATGAGAAACAAGAAATTAGGGACATTTTTGGCCCTGAATTTTGTCTGTTCGTCTTCAATTGCAGATTAGGTTCATACTTGGTGCACTTCAAAATTAAGAACGAGTCCCTAACTTTATGCAACTTTGTCCAGTGGGTTTGAGTAGAGTATTACCAAAGAAGCTTCAATGATTTTGGATTGTCTTCGGTAAAAAATCCTTGAAGAATTACAGCAACTGCCCTTATCAGAAAGGAGCTACAGTTAGGGAGTCAAATAATTCGGAAGTTTCTTCTTGCAACTATGCTGCCGAAATTTCTAGGAAGAACATACTAATATCAGAAAGAGAGCAAATTTCGACCATTACTTACTTCGCTATTTCAGGTACATCGTAAGACGTATCTATGATACCAACGTGGGCAGCAACAGCAAGGCTTACTAAAAACTTTTTTTTCACCCTTTCAAGGACAAACCGCAGTTCCTGAGGGGAAACAATGAATACCATAAAGCATTTCTCTATTTTAGGACATTTTTAACTATCTAAACTAGTACAGTAAAACCTGTAAAGTTGACCACCCTTGTAAGTTGATCGTTTTAGGTTAGAATACTACTTTGCGACATTTCTACGTCACAACCAATCACGTGAGCGAGAATCTCGATCTCACAAGATCAGGAGCTTGGAATGACCGCCCAGAATTCGTCCTATATATTTAAATCAACCTCTATAAGTTGACCACCTGATTAAGCTGAACACTCAAGTAGTGCCTCGCAAGTGGTCAACTTACGCAGGTTTCACTGTACTCTTAAATGTTGGAAAATATTCAACGTTTAATGAACAAAATACTTGTGCTACTCACGAGCAAATGTGACCACTCGGTCTCACTTACAACTACTTCATAACCCTTCAAAGCATGAAAATTTATGACTGCTTCTCTTAAAAGTCTTTTAGGGAGAGAATCTTTCTCTTTTTACCTCAGGAGAAATGAGAAATGCAATGAGTTTACCTTTAGCAGAAGCACAAAGTGAAACCTTTCGAGTTTATTCCCTCCGTTCCACGCAGGAAATTCCCAGTCAAAATCCACTCCGTCGAAGTTATATTTATCCAGAAAATGCAGTAAAGAGAAGATGAATCTGGAAAAACGAAAATATATTGAACAATTTGTCTAGAATTTTAAGAATTATTTAATATCTTAATATAAGGTTACAAAGTTAATTTCTAAAATGGAATTCAATGTAAAACTATACTCCTGGTGTATTATCAAAATTGAAATAATACAAAATTAAATAAGTCTTACTAAGTCAATTATTTTAAAACTGGAAAAATAAGAAAAAGTTCACCACTCTTTAAATTATTTTGTTGACTAATGAAGTAAAAACTATTTTTAAAACAGTTTAATTCCTATCTTTATAATTCTTTTCTTGGAAGTTTTCATGAAGATTAATCTTTGAATGACGGCTGAATGGATTAAAGATAGACAAAGAGTTTTGATAAAACACGCTTAATAAATGATCGATTGCACATGAAAATGCCATTTTTTTAGATGTTTTATAAGGTGTTGATTTCACTTTGCATTTTAGATGGCTTCAACATGCTGCCCGCCCTGTCTAGTGGTCAGAGGAGTCTGACTGCGATGGGGTGGTTCCGGTTCGGACATGGATGATCTACTTTCTCTCTCCTGTCCTTGTGCTTCCTTTGTGTGAATGTGTTGTCGTGCTGTGAATGGTTGCCTACCCTATGAACGGGTCCATCATGTGTATACTGTGGAAGACGGACTTCATACCAAATTACGGTATAGTTGGAAAACAACAATGTGGCTTAAACTAATGTGGGATTTTCTAAAACAACGGGAATAGATAGAAAGTAAATAAATAGTTTTGCGCTGAAAATAAGAACACTGAACTTTAACTTTAATGAAACGCAATATTGCAAATAATTGTGTATGCATTTCGAGGTTCTTTGAAACACCAAAGCACATATATGCAGTTATTTGCGAATTTCGTGCTTTATTTGTCCTGTTTTGTATATCATTTCTAACGATGAAAAATTGCATGTAACATTGCGAAAACCAAGAACAATGACATTTGTTTACAGAAACTTGCATAAAAAGGAAGGGGAAATGTTAAGCTATGATAATTATTTTCTCTCCCTTCCGATTTCTTGCGGAAAATACGTGCCCGCAAGTAACCAACATTAGCAGCTATCAATACATGTTCCTGCGTAGGCTAGACTTGCATCACTTGCTGAGGCAAGACAAAATGAATCCTCCGGAGCCGATCTTAAAGAGTTTAGGTTTATTCGTTGCAGACGAAATTGAAACTGCGAAGAGTAATCACTAATCACCAACACGTTATAACATACAGGGACAAAAAAAAAAAAAAAAAAAAAACTGTCCAAGTCCTATCTAACTTACCTCTCTCTTTTCTCACTAGATGTCACCATTTTTGAGAATCCTCCTTTCGATTTGTCTCCGATGGACAGCATCGCTTTCATTTTGGTGTTCTTCTTCTTGAGAGCAGACGTCCTGTTGAAGCAATCCAAATCGTAGGTAGTACGAGGGAGAAGAAAGTCTTCGCGTACTTCAGCGTACCCTACAATCAAGTGGGTGCATAAGCTCGTATCGATATCTTCGGGCTGAAGCTTGCCCGTTACATTTCTTTCTGCCTTGTAGTAGCAAACAGTCTGTTGGCTACTCGCCCTGTCCTCTATAAAAAAAAGGAAGGGAAAAGTTGTTCATTTCAATGCAATCGAAAATAAATTCCTTGCTAAAGAAGAAAACCAAGCAAAGAAAAAGTCGCCTCTTTTGTAAAAGTTCACACATAAATTTCAACGAAAAGTATATCACCCACGCATTTAGGAGGCTAACAATAAATTTAAGAAACCAAAAAGGTTTTTTGATCACCCTTTATCGTAAGTAGCTGGGAACACGCTGTAAATTTTAGCAATTAGTTTATTACTGTGTACCAGGGGCGGACTGGCCACGTGTGAGATGTGGAAAATTCCACATGGGCCGTCCTTAACTCGGGCCGTTTTCTGTGCATTCAATGTGTACGTACCGTTTTCCTCAATTTTATTTAAAAAAGAAAGTTCTTAGCTAGGCCGGCCGTTCTTGTGTCGAGGGCTGCAGCCAGAACTGCTCTTTTTTGGGTGGGGGGGGGGATAGGGAGAGGAGGACAGCCGCTCCTTTTCCAACGATCACTCTCAGGACGTTACTCTGTTCTTGCCTAACTATTACTGTGTCTTGTTACGTAGGGAAAACGAAACAATGTCTTTGTTGGGTGGTCTTCGTCTGAAGCGAAGCCTTCAGGGTCCATGAGTGTCTCTCGTATCTGTTCGGAATTGATGTTTCCTGGAATTCTGGTAAGGAGTTTTATTGGGGGTGGGGATCTTTTTTGTGGCCATCTGAGACGATCTGAGACTGTCTGGGAAAAGATTACATTGAACCTTTTTGTCCTAATGAAATAAGAGATAGGAGCCATCCTAAGAATAGAATGTATAGGAGCAAAACGTCTGCTAAAAAGCTTTTTTTTTTCTTTTTCATCCTTCGTTTTTTTGTTGTTTCCCAGCACTTTGCAATAGATAGATCCATGACTTTCTCAACCAATTAGATAATTTTGAGATCTTCTCAATTTCGTTTCCGAGGAAAAAAACGAGTCATTTGTTATACACTGTGTTGACTGCTCAATGGGATTGGATGTGTTTTAAATCCAAAGGTGACAAGAATCTTTTTTAGGTAAGTTTAATATTTTTAATCATCATGTGTTTTTTTATTTTTATTTATTTTTATTTTATTTTTTTGTCATCAGCACTTTAAATAATAAGAACTTGAACTATCGGTTATAATTATAACAAATTGACGGTGTTACACAAAAATGGTTTACCCCGCCCCTGCTTGAAACTGCCCCATCTTCTACCAAGCAGTACTTTTAAGTAAATTTACTTCTAAGCTGAACTTCATAGATGGCATATTAATTTAGAATTTGGCTTAAATCGTCTTTGTATCCCCGTAGTGTATCAGTTTATCTGCCAACCTATGTGAATAACTCATTATTTTTTTGAAAATTTTTGTTCGATAACTCATTTTTGTATAACACCGTCCAATTCATCTATTTTCGTTTAGCAAAGATAAAATTCACAAAAGTACAAACAGTATAAATATTTAAAACATTGATTTCCAACATTTTTTCATACGTCGCCCCCCTTACCTTTTTCCTTGGAAAAAGCAAATTTTAGAGCAATTTAGATTCGATATTAGGTTGTTTTTTTTTTTTTTTTTGCATACAGTGAAATCTGTGTAAGTTGACCACTCGCGGTGCAGTACTTTGGTGGTTAACTTACAGGTGGTCAACTCATAAAGAGCAGTAATGATTCTTTAAATATTTTTTGTCATTTTTCGCACCGTGTATTCATTTTTCGAGGAATTCACCCTTATTACTCTTTCTGTTCAACTAACTTTCGTTGTTTAACATTATTGAAAGTAAAACCATAATTAAAAATACTATTCAAATAGTTTTGTTACTTTTTCCATTTTTTAAACTATATTAGACACCGTAGTTTTAGAAATTCCATATGTGCCAGATAATTTTCTCTGACTTTCTCCTTTTTCAATTCATTTTAATATTTCATACTTTTTATTAATTTCAAGTTCAACTAACTTTCTTTTTGAAGCCTTTTTATGTAACACTTATAGCACAAAGAGCAACAAGCTCGACTCTCTCAGTTCATAAAGGCAAAATTAAAATGTCCTATATCTTAATCACTTGCACCCGAAATAAGCCAGAAGGGCTCTTTAGCAAGTCCATATCTGCGTACCCGCAGTGCGGGGTGCTTACTTCCTCAATGGGGATAACTGCCCTAGAAATTGAAGAAAAAAGAAAAAAACTAGCATTAAGTAGTTATTTAAAAAAAACTACTTATTAACTTTACAAAAAGACACTGCTGGCCACTAGGGAGATGCCCTACCCATTTTGTTGCAGAGGGCCCAAAATGTACAGATCCGGGCCTTAGCACAATTTCAGTATTGCCACAACCTATTGCAACTGAAAGAAAACACTTTGTACTTTTCTACTGACACCTATTTTTATTGAACAAAGTATAAAAAAAACTATCTCAAATAGAACAACAAATGAAAAACAAGTTTGGAGAATAAAGAGCAGCATAAGCTTTATGCTGCTGTTTAGTTTGTAAAATGCTAGTCCGTCATCAAAGCATTAAAAACATTCTTGGAAAGCTATCAATAATACAATAATAGTAATACTAGTAATAATACAATAATAATAAATTAATAAATAAGAATATAAAATAATTTACTGAAGAAAGTTTTAAAAAATAAACCAAGTTGCAAAGGGTTTTTTACAATACTCCAAATCAAATTTGGCGTACATTAGTTGTCAAGATAGACAGGTGGTCAAGTTACAGAGGTTTTCCTTCAGTATATAAGATAGGACGAATTCCGTTCCTGACAAAAGAGGTCAACTTACAAGGGTGGTCAACTTCACAGCTTTTACTGTACTTAATTTTAATTTAAAACCTAAATACTGTACCAATTTTATCCTTTTATTGTTACACACATTTCTTATGTTTTTTTCAAGAGTAATTAATTTTTGAAGGGAGATAATAAACTAAGATTATTAATGTAATTTTCAAAGACAGCAGAACATTTTTCTTTTTTTTTTTCCTTTTTTTTTTTTTTTTGGTATAAAATTTAGGATTTGGAAGAATAAAAAACTTTGGCAGTTTAAACTTGAAGAAAAAAAAAAAGAAGAGAGAGAATGGTTTGTTCCGGTATCCAGAACCTGCCCTGAGTACTATTCGTATGCTTGTCCAAGATATGAGGATGTGCATGGCCCTCCTGAACTTAATTCATTTATTTTTTAAACTCATGATTTTTTGTCTAAACTCTGGACCATCGATTTTGCATACGTTTTCACTTTTAATGTTTGCTGTTTTGTTTCAATTTTTAAATTCTTATGATTTATGATGTTTATTTTTATTAATAAGCACAAATCATTAGAATTTAAAAATTGAAAAAATAATGATTTATGTTTATTACTTATGTTTATTATTATAACTATCATTTAAATTTTTGTTTTGAATGTTCATTGCCCCTTGGAGGAACCAAATCAACCTTTTGAAGGTAATCGCTTCGGTTAAACTCTAGTTGAACATATTTACTTACGAAAAATAATACGCACATCTTACTGCTTTTCCCAATACATTTCTCCGTTTTCACTTTAAATCTTGGAAGCTGATAAATAAATTGTTCTTACTTGCAAACGTTGTGAGTCAGTGGAATATTATTATTAAAGGCATGTTAATATGTAGCATAGGCCAGGTCACACATATACCATAAAGCACAAGCGCGGCCAGAACTTGCTTTCTGTGGAGAGGGGAGGGGAGTTTGGTCATAACCATCTTTACATACATATAAACTACCGTATTAAAATTATTGGCAATCTAAATCTACGTTAAAACCAAGAGCCCGGGGACAAGACCGCAATCCCCCACCCCAAGTGTATATCCCATGATTTTCACTTTAGTTCTTAGTAGAACCTGACCAGTGGCGGCGCTAGGCGTCGCCGACGTCGGCAACTGCCGACGGCCTCGCGCAGATAGGGCCTCGCAAAATTCTCAGAAGTTTTAAGATATTTCCATGTTTTCGATTGAAGCTCTCATTAAATATAACAGACGCAAAAGTAATCAAAATAGTGCGTGCAGGAGAGACTGCACAGAGTCAGCCTTAGCAAATGTTTGGCCCAATTCTGTCGGGGCCTGAATTAAAAATATTCATTGGCAACAGCTAATTGATCAGCTAACTCTATACCCCCCCCCCTTTCTTTTTTCTCTTCTTTTCAGTTCTTTTCTTTTTTCTTTTGTTTCCTAAGTTCATCTAAAAGTAAGAAAATATCCAAAATGGTGCTCCTCCGAACTCTTCCCCCTCCACACACACACACACCGAAAGCATTATGGAGCAACTGAAATTTTGTTTCCAGATCTTAAACTTCGCGATATTTCCAGCTTAAAGCTCCCAAATGCTCAACAACGTCAAAAATCGCTTAAAATTGCGTTTTTTTAGCTTGAATTTCAAAAATTACCGAGCGTAATATTACAAAATATGGCAAAACAATCGCATTTTTAAGGATTGAATTTCAGAAAATATTCGGGCAAGGGTCCCCATATCGCCTTTCTTTTATATCATAAGCAATTAGGCTTTTTAAACTTCATTAACAGAAAGTTCAAGTGGAATGGCTCCTGAATATGAAATATTCCTAAGTTTTTAGGACCATAATTTTCAAAAATTTTCGAGGGATCTCCCTTCCTTCCGGTAAAATCTTCAAAGTTTGTCTAAAATTCCGTTTTTGAAACTTCAATTTCGAGAATTTGCAGGAAATTGATTTTGACTTTTTTTTTTTTTTTTTTTTAAGAATCGATCTGGGACAGTCTCTGACCCTAAAGTCAATAAATATGGCCTATAATTGCATTTTTAAGGCTTCAATTTCTATAAATTTCCACCGAGACCCCCTGTACCTTTTTTACCTTAACATCAGCAAAGAAAGCCCAAAATGGCGTTTTTAAACTACAAATTTCGAAATCTTTCCGGGGGAGAACCCCCAGACCCCCCTTTCTATCAGGTAATTTTCTCACAGTCAAAGTGCCGGCTCCTCCCCCCACCACGAAAAAAACTTCTTTTTGACTGTGCTACTAATCACGAAACGTTTTTGTCCCAGCAATTAAGTGAATTGGGAATCCTAAGTGCCAATAGTTAGTACAAAAACTAATTCTATGAATTCAATTATTTGTCTCACAATATTTTATGATTAAAAGGGCCTCGCAAAACTGCATCGCCGACGTTTACTTTTGCTCTCGCGCCGCCACTGAACCTGACAAATAAATTTCATTCACTAGATAACATTTTGA